>NC_090648.1:511896284-512083784 GCF_040937935.1 Hyperolius riggenbachi | reverse complement strand
GGAGATCAGAGAGAAAGAGAGACACATTTACCGTGGCAAGGGAACACGGGGAGAGAGGGAAAGTGTAATGGAAGCATTCACCTCCCAAAAGCCTCACTGTCCTCAGCTGTCTTGTCTTCCTGGCTGACATCCCATGCAGCATTGCCGCTGCAAACTTTCAATCTCCGCCTCCGCCTACTTTTCTCCTGGCAGATCCTGGGGTGGCACATGATTGGCCAGTGAGACAAGGCCATGTGAGAACGGGGAGCGGAGCATTTTCTGTCCCCCCTTCCACAGCCCCCATGTTGATCCGTTTCCCCCTGGTTCCTGGTGGCCAGAGCAGGAAGAAAACAAATAGATGTCAGCGCGCACCGCCCCCTGCTGACTACGCTGGAGTGTATGACTACGGTTGCTGGGGACGCTGGCTGTGCGGCTGGGCTGATGAGCGGCGGTGAGTCACACTGCGATCCCACATCACTCTGCATAGGCAGGCACACATTTGGGGAGGGAGGAGAGCCGCCCTTGGAATGTTTGGCGCCTGTAGGCACGTGCCTACAGTGCCTTATGGTAAATCCGGCCCTGCTTCCTGAATAGCACTCCTCACCTGCGTCTGTTCCTTCGTGCGCGGTTAAGTCTGTCTGGCTCTACAGACTATAGTCCTTAATCAAACCCGATAACCAGCACTGAAGACTTTCAAGGAGTTTGTTTATTCACATAAAATGTGAATATTCAGCCATCATCCCATACATGAAGCGGGATATAATTATAGCTCTCTGTAAGTATAGTTCTTAGATACGCACAGCACAGCGTAAAGCACCCGGTGATCAGTATGTTAGCCGCATGGCAGAGCAGAATGAAGCAAAATGGACCGTCGCCATTCAAGCCGTAGATTAAAACCACTTGATCAGAACTAGATTTTGAAGGAAAAGACCTGAGCCATTTCGTCATTAATAAAACAAAGGCATTATTTGAGTTGTTTGGGATCCACAATGTGACAAAATACTGCAGTGATTCTCTAAGAAGCAATGTGAACACTAATGTTGGGAATACACGGGTCGACCGGCGGCTCGATTAGCCGCCGGATCGACCCCAGCCGCGTCCCCGCTCGTCTGCGCGGGTCGATTACCGCTTGTCCCTGCTGGCGCGCCTTATCAGCGCCCGATTCCCTGCCATTGTCCGGCGGCGGGAATCGAGCGGGCTGGGGTCGAGCGGCATGATCGGGCCAGCTGAATATTATCAGCTGGCCGGATCAGCTGGTCGATACACGGTACAGAAACGTACCGTTTATCCCCAGCATTAGGGTACTTTCACACCAAGACATTGCGTTTTATGGGACGTTAAGGTCACATAACGTGCCCCTAATGCAACCATGGTGGTGTTGAAGTTAATCGTCAGATTGAGCCGCTTTATGCAGCTCTCAAAGCAGCCGCTTCAGGTTAGTAATAGGAAGTCCGGATCTTTTTAAGGATTTGGATCATTTGAATCGGATCATTGAAAAGATCCGGATCTTTGAACCAAATCATTTGAATCATTTTACTAGGGAAGCAGACTGGGGGTGAAATGACTAGCAGGACACAACTTTCCCTGCACTGTACATTCTGTATGTTCCTGTTTCTTCCAGACACACATCCACTGTGAACCGAATCTTTCATTGTGATGATCCGGATGATTTGACTCACAAAAAAGATCCGGATCAAATGAACGATTCATTTATTATCTGGACAACACTAAGTGTCCACAGTGCAGTGAATATTAATTAGCCATGTGGCTAGTCACTGAGCATGTGCAAGCAGTCTAACGCAGCTAAAGCCCAGTATAACGCTGTAATGAACAGCGGAGATGCTGCCGCATGGGAGAGCGGCATGGCGGCTATCTCCGCGTCTCAGCCAGTGGCTTCTGCCACGCAGCAGCGTGATGCTGCCTTGCCTGGTCCTTCTAGTGCACACAGATGGAGAACTACGGGCGCGCGCGCCAGGCGACAGGACCTTTATGCTGCTAGAAGGGGAGTCAGCTGCTCATGCTGATCAGCTGACTCCAGCTATGCTCCGGATTGGCTGAGTGACTGGGGCGGCACTGTGGAGCGCTTTAGTATATATAGGACTTGCCTGTCACTTGCAAGTTGTCTGCTGTTGCAAACATCTACGTGTGAGCGCTCAGACCAGAGTCAGATCCCACAGTGTGTTAGAACCAGCCGGAGCTGGGAATTCACACTGAGTCAGTTTCCATTGATAGCTTTAAAGTACTATTGCTTGCTACTGTTTATGTGTTAGACTAGTTCCCAGGTGTTGAGACC
Organism: Hyperolius riggenbachi; assembly: GCF_040937935.1. NCBI lineage: Eukaryota > Metazoa > Chordata > Amphibia > Anura > Hyperoliidae > Hyperolius > Hyperolius riggenbachi. The sequence continues at coordinate 512,081,512 of NC_090648.1, read as the reverse complement.
AAGGACCTCACACCTAAGACTAGGAGATCACTACATTTGCTACTGTTTATGTGTTAGACTAGTTCCCAGGTGTTGAGACCAAGGACCTCACACCTAAGACTAGGAGATCTACATTTGCTACTGTTATCTGTTAGACTAGTTCCCAGGTGTTGAGACCAAGGACCTCACACCTAAGACTAGCACTGTGACACATTATTTGTTACCTGTTATGACCTTTGGCTTTCCTGACTACTCTCCTGTTCTCTGATTTGGTACTTCCGCCCATCTGATTATCTGTTGCCAACATTGCCTGTACCTGGATACCAAATCAGTCTTCCGCTTCTGTACTTTGTCTGTCCGTGTGTTGCCGACCTGGCTTGTCTGACCTTTCTGGCTGTCACCTAGCCCTTGGGTGATCAGCCTTACTGTACACCTGTGACACCTGCTCTTCAGGTGGTTACTAGCTGCTATACCAGGCCTATGGTCACCAGCTCCTCTGGAGGCCATCCTTGCAGCACAGTCAGTGGGTCTCCACCTCTCTAAGGTCCACCTGCTGCAGTACAGTCTGATTCCCTGCCTCTCAGGGAATCCTTGGCTGCAGTATAGTCTGATTCCTTGCTCTCCAAGGAATCCCTAGCTGCAGACCAATCCTCATCATATCAGTCCATTCAGTGGTCCCTGCCCCTCAGGTATCCACTGGCTGCAGTACAGTCCCATTCCCTGCCCCTCAGGGAATCCTTGGCTGCAGTAGTGCCTTTATCTCCCGTTCCTCGGGAGATAACTTCTCCATTTACTGTTGCACCAAACACAATACCACATTGGGTGTCCTGTGTCTAGCTAGACTAGTATTATTGGTGATTCTGCAGATCACCACATGATCAGGTATAGCATCTGTATTATTGGTGATTCTGCAGATCACCACATGATCAGGTATAGCATCTGTATTATTGGTGATTCTGCAGATCACCACATGATCAGGTATAGCATCTGTATTATTGGTGATTCTGCAGATCACCACATGATCAGGTATAGCATCTGTATTATTGGTGATTCTGCAGATCACCACATGATCAGGTATAGCATCTGTATTATTGGTGATACTGCAGATCACCAATAATCAGAAAAATCTGTGTTGCTGACACCAATCGTTACAAACGCACAGCATGCAGCACTTTCCAATAACGTGCAGCGGTACAATGTAACGCAACGTGGGCACTGTGAACATCCCATTGATTTTTCATTGCTGTGAGTTGGGCTGCGTTACAGGCTGCTCTAACCTGCGCCTGTAACGTCTCACTGTGAAAGCAGCCTTAGAGAGGAACTCCAGTGAAAATAATGTAATAAAAAAGTGCTTCATTTTTCCAATAATTATGTATAAATGATTTAGTCAGTGTTTGCCCGTTGTAAAATCTTTCCTCTCCCTGATTTACATTCTGACATTTATTACATGGTGACATTTTTACTGCTGGCAGGTGATATAGCTGCTGCATGGTTTTTTGGCAGTTGGAAACAGCTGTAAACAGCTATTTCCCACAATGCAGCAAGGTTCACAGACAGGAAACTGCCAGGAGTACCACGGTCCTCAGAGTCTCTTGTGGGAGGGTTTCACCACAATATCAGCCATACAGCGCCCCCTTATGATCCGTTTGTGAAAAGGAATAGATTTCTCATAGGAAAGGGGGTATCAGCTACTGATTGGGATAAAGTTAAATTCTTGGTCGGAGTTTCTCTTTAAGGTGGTCAATTATACTGCAGAAAGAGGATTTGCTCTGATAAAAAAAAGTCTTAGAAATTGGTCAAGGATGAAGAACAAAAACAATTCTTGTTGAGGTTGGCGAACATCACAGAAAAGTCATTGCCAAGTGGACAAAAGAAGGGATTGCATTGTTCAAAGTTGATAAATATATCTTAGTGACTTATTTTAATATTTTAAATTTGTGATTTCTAGCTTTCTTAATAAAAATAAATTATTAATACTGAAAAATCATACTTTTTGGCTACTTTTACAAAAGTGAGCTAAAGTGCGCAACCTCTAAGGCTTTGTTCATATCTAAAATCGAAATTGCAAATCGCTGGTGTTAAAAAAAAACAGCAAAACACCCTTAGAGTGAACAAGCCCTAAATATTATCCAATCTTCTAGAAATTAGCCATATTTATCTTTTACATCACTGAGAGTCGGGGTGCAAGCAAAGTCTGCAAAAATTTTAAATTTTATTTTTTTGCCTTACAAAATGAAACACCCAACTGGGCAGGCCAGAGCCGGAGCTACCATAGAGGCAAAAGGTGCAAATGCCCTGGGGCCTCTGACCTCTGCTGGGCCCCCCAGGTGGTTTTTCTGACTGCTTCCATATGCCTGCATGTTCAGCTCAGCTGCAGTGACAGGCAGACCCACACTGGCCAGAGGGGAAGGGGGGCCATCTCCCCCCAGGCTGCCTTTCATTCAGTGATTTAGGGCAGGTCTGGTGTATTCAGGTTTGTTGTTGTAAGGCAATGTAAAACACAAGGCTAGCTGATAAAAGTGCAATTAGAGGGCAGGCAAGCTGGTAAATATGCACAGCATGATGCAGAGCTTGCCTGGAGGGTCCGTGGGCAAACATCTGTCGTCTCTCCCCGTTGTTATAATGACTGCATATGTGGATAAGGTGTTATACAAGTTGAAAAGTTTTTGACAGTCCCTAGACTCCAGGAGGGCTGCTTTCTGACTTGTGTGAGAGACTGGCAGGGACAGGAGTCATATTAAAGGCAAATAGCCTCTGTGTGATGTGGGACTGCAATACAGATAAGCTCTCTGCTCCATCTCAGGCTATTCTCAGTCTCTCTCCACTCCTCCTCTCTCTGGGCTAGTGCAACGCCAAAATCGCAATAGCAAATGCTAGCAATTTGTGAGTGCGATTTTGTGAAACGATTTTCAGAGCGATTTTTGAATGACTCCCTTTAAAAAATGCTACCTGCATCATGTTTGCGATTTTGAAAAAAATCACAACGCTGCTGTGAGAACACCGTCATAGGATAACATTAGCCAAGTGCTTTCCAAATCACTGTTGATTTGAAAAGCGCTCTGAAGCCTTCTTAGTGTGCACCAGCCCTCCCTCATTCACCTTTGTTTCCCTCTTCCCCTAGTGCTGGCTGTGTCGTCTTGTCATACAGGAAAGCTAAATAAAAAAGTGCAACCCTGGCGATTTTTTTCAATGTCTGAATAGTTGACTGAATAGCTTGTTGGAACACGGCATATGTCGCTTTGTGGGACATTCTTTGGCGACACTCTTATTTTCTTTACGGATTGATTCTGCTGGTATGTCTCTGTTCTGGTCCATGGGGGGTGTCCACCTACAAATCTCTGCAGAGGGGCCTGATATAGTTACACCCCTACCCATCTGCCCTGTAATAACTCACCTGTCCCTGCAGCAGCTCCATCCTGTGCTCCCTCTTCAGCCACGCTGCCTGCCTCTATGACCCTGTGCATGTTATTTACACGTAACATGTGCCAGATGGAGGCGACACCGGCAGCAGGGCTGAAGGCAAAGCACAGGATGGAGCAGCTGATACAGGTGACTTATTACAAGGCAGCTGGGCTACACTATGTGCGGGGGCCATGGGAGAAGTCTATGTGAGACCATGAGGGGCAGCAGTCGGTTCGGGGGCTGACTTCGCTGGGGGGGGATGTAGGGGGGGCCCCAAGTTACTTTTGCCCCAGGGCCTCCGTGTGGCTTAAACCGGCCCTGGGGCAGGCCGAGCTGCATAGTTTTGTGAGAAAAAATTACAGCTGGGTTAGATAAATAAAGGATCATATTGACAGTTGTATTAGACAAGGAGGAAAACAGATCTTGTCTCACCAACATGCTCAGCTTTTATGAAGTGGTGAATGAAAATGTAGATCTTGGGAAAGCTATAGATGTAGTGTACTTGGACTTTGCAAAGGCTTTGGACACTGTTCCCCACAATAGCCTGGTGTAGAAGCTGAGGATACAGGGACTAGAGGAACATGTGTGTATGTGGTTAGAGAACTCGCTAATGGATAGAAGGCAATGGGGTTGATTCACTATAACAAATAGCATGCCTTATCAGAGTTAACATGCCTTATCAGAGTTAGCACAGCTTATCGGAGTTAACATGCCTTATCAGAATAGCATAGCGAACGCTACAAACTTATGCCTGCTAATTGGCAATGACGAGAGCTCCACTTGTCCTGCCCTGAGCCCCTGCGGGTCCAATCACTTTAAAGGACATTATCCCTGAACTTTGATTGGCCCAATAGACTGCCTGTCACTTGACAGGAAACTTGACAGGCAGCCTATTGGACCACATAAAGTGCGGGGATAATGTCCTTTACAGTGATTGGATGCGCAGGGGCTCAGGGCGAGCGGAGCTCTCGTCATTGCCAATTAGCAGGCATAAGTTCATAGCATTCCATATGCTACGCTGATAAGGCACGCTAACTCTGATAAGGCACTCTAACTCTGATAAGGCACGCTAACTCTGATAAGGCACATTACCTCAGATAAGGCATTTTACTTCTGAGAAGGCACACTATTTGTTACAGTGAATGAACCCCAAAGAGAGGTGGTAAATGGAACATACTCAAAATGGGAAACTGTTAGCAGTAAGGTGCCCCAGGAATCATTACTTGGTCCAATTATTTTTAATTTATTTATTAATGATTTAGTAGACGTAATACAGAATAATGTAACCATCTTTGCTGATGATACAAAAATATGCAGAATATCAAAACTAAGACGGATAGTGACATATTACAACAGGACCTTATCAACATGGCCATATGGGCAGGCACATTGCAGATTTGATTTAGAGTTGATTAATATAAAGTCATGCACCTATGGATGTACCAATGGTAGACAGGCTTATAAAATAAATGGCACCCAGTTGGGAACATCAGACTTGGAGAAGGAGTAGAAAATACTGGTTAAGAAACTATATTTAATGCCAAGCAGCACCAGCTAAAGCAAAAAATAAAAAATATAAATAATTCTGGGATACATAAAACTGGAAATATACTACTCCCTATGTATACTACTCCCTCTGTATACTACGCCCTCTGTATACTACGCCCTCTGTATACTACTCCCTCTGTATACTACTCCCTCTGTATACTACTCCCTCTGTATACTACTCCCTCTGTATACTACTCCCTCTGTATACTACGCCCTCTGTATACTACTCCCTCTGTATACTACTCCCTCTGTATACTACTCCCTCTGTATACTACTCCCTCTGTATACTACTCCCTCTGTATACTACTCCCTCTGTATACTACTCCCTCTGTATACTACTCCCTCTGTATACTACTCCCTCTGTGTACTACTCCCTCTGTGTACTACTCCCTCTGTATACTACGCCCTCTGTATACTACGCCCTCTGTATACTACTCCCTCTGTATACTACTCCCTCTGTATACTACTCCCTCTGTATACTACTCCCTCTGTATACTACTCCCTCTGTATACTACGCCCTCTGTATACTACTCCCTCTGTATACTACTCCCTCTGTATACTACTCCCTCTGTATACTACTCCCTCTGTATACTACTCCCTCTGTATACTACTCCCTATGTATACTACTCCCTCTGTATACTACTCCCTCTGTATACTACTCCCTCTGTATACTACTCCCTCTGTATACTACTCCCTCTGTATACTACTCCCTCTGTATACTACTCCCTCTGTATACTACTCCCTATGTATACTACTCCCTATGTATACTACTCCCTCTGTATACTACTCCCTATGTATACTACTCCCTCTGTATACTACTCCCTCTGTATACTACTCCCTCTGTATACTACTCCCTCTGTATACTACTCCCTCTGTATACTACTCCCTCTGTATACTACTCCCTCTGTATACTACTCCCTCTGTATACTACTCCCTCTGTATACTACGCCCTATGTATACTACTCCCTCTGTATACTACTCCCTCTGTATACTACTCCCTCTGTATACTACTCCCTCTGTATACTACTCCCTATGTATACTACTCCCTCTGTATACTACTCCCTCTGTATACTACTCCCTATGTATACTACTCCCTCTGTATACTACTCCCTCTGTATACTACTCCCTATGTATACTACTCCCTCTGTATACTACGCCCTCTGTATACTACTCCCTCTGTATACTACGCCCTATGTATACTACTCCCTATGTATACTACTCCCTCTGTATACTACGCCCTCTGTATACTACGCCCTCTGTATACTACGCCCTCTGTATACTACGCCCTCTGTATAATACGCCCTCTGTATACTACTCCCTATGTATACTACTCCCTCTGTATACTACTCCCTCTGTATACTACGCCCTCTGTATACTACGCCCTCTGTATACTACGCCCTATGTATACTACTCCCTATGTATACTACGCCCTATGTATACTACTCCCTATGTATACTACTCCCTCTGTATACTACGCCCTCTGTATAATACGCCCTCTGTATACTACGCCCTCTGTATACTACGCCCTCTGTATAATACGCCCTCTGTATACTACTCCCTATGTATACTACTCCCTCTGTATACTACTCCCTCTGTATACTACGCCCTCTGTATACTACGCCCTCTGTATACTACGCCCTATGTATACTACTCCCTATGTATACTACTCCCTCTGTATACTACTCCCTATGTATACTACTCCCTCTGTATACTACTCCCTCTGTATACTACTCCCTCTGTATACTACGCCCTATGTATACTACTCCCTATATATACTACTCCCTCTGTATACTACTCCCTCTGTATACTACGCCCTATGTATACTACTCCCTCTGTATACTACTCCCTCTGTATACTACGCCCTCTGTATACTACGCCCTCTGTATAATACGCCCTCTGTATACTACTCCCTCTGTATACTACTCCCTCTGTATACTACTCCCTCTGTATACTACGCCCTATGTATACTACTCCCTATGTATACTACGCCCTCTGTATACTACTCCCTCTGTATACTACTCCCTCTGTATACTACTCCCTATGTATACTACTCCCTCTGTATACTACTCCCTCTGTATACTACTCCCTCTGTATACTACTCCCTCTGTATACTACTCCCTATGTATACTACTCCCTATGTATACTACTCCCTCTGTATACTACTCCCTCTGTATACTACTCCCTCTGTATAAATCACTTGTGAGGCCACATCTGGAGATACAATACAATTTGAGATACAATTTTGGAACCATAAGAAGGACCTAAATAACATATATACAGTAAACACATCAGAAGGCAATACAATAGCTTGGTAGATCAGCTTTTTGTCCCTAGGCTTCTATGGAGGAAAAAACTTTTGCTTTCTATTTAGGAAGGGATTCTTTACAGTAAGAGTGATTAACATGTGGAATATTTTAGTAGTTAAGGTAAAATCTGTATCTGCACATGAAGGAGGCTTGGATGTTTTCTGTCCGGGGATTTTATCTGATTGCCACCTGGAGTCAGGATGGAATTTTTCCCTTTAAGGTGCTTACACACTCCGTATTTTTACAAACGACGGGTCAGTAAGACCCTCCCACAGGGCGGTCGTTCTGCCGACAGTTGCACGTGTGTACAAGCTGTCCGCAGACTGATAATATGGCGGATAAGTCAAAAACAATTGGCCAAGCCTTGTCAGGGTTTTTCTTGCCTTCTCCTGGATCAACTGGAATATGTGAGGGTGCAGGGTGGAAATGTGTGTAATTTTTTTAATTTTTTTTATGGTTAATAGGATGCCCTTTTTTTTGCTGGGTCTGTAACAAGAGAGAGAAGAACGTCATATGTGAGGGTAACAATGGAATCCTTCCATTGTCCTTTTTTTACCTAGTGATATCATAAAAATGTCTTAAATGAAATCTGTTTTTTTCCCCTTTTATCTGCTAGAATTGGCTTTGAAATTTTAAATGAGGCATTTTTAACTTGAATATTACATTTTTTTTTTGCTCACAAAATCAAAAATGAACAATTTACCAACAATTTCTAAAGCGTTTAACCTCTCTGGCGGTGCATTTCTATCTGGAAAGCTGTACTTTTTTGAAGAAGAATTTTAGGCCTCCAATTGTTAAAGGGGTTCTCTGGTATGTATAAAAAAGCTAGGGGTTCTATCAGCCCCCTGCAGCTGTCATGTCCAGCGCCGTCCTACTATCCTCCATTCCCCGGTGCCGGTAACCTCCTAGTTATTCATCTAACTAAACGAACAGAACTACGGCTGCGCGGCCGTGGCCACACTCCTGCGTGTGTCATTGGGAGCTTGCTGAGCAGGCGCAGTATGAAGTTTTCTTGTACTGCGACTGCGCAGTAAGCTCCCGATGACGCGGGCGGCCAAAGGCCATGCAGCCGTAGTTCTGTTCGGCTAGCTAGACGAATAATTAGCAGATTACCGGCGGCGGGGAATGGAGGATAGGAGGAGGACGGCTCGGGACATTACAGCTGCAGGGGGCTGATAGAACCCCCAGGTAAGTGGCGGTTTTAGCTTTTTTATACATACCAGAGAACCCCTTTAAAGGAATACTTAAAGGGAACCAGAGACAAAGCACCCTTGTGTATTTTACCATATATATCAGTAAGAACATTAGAGAAAACACTTACCATGCTCTCTGTTATCAGCTGTGATAAGAATCCCAGACTGAGCATTCAATCTGGCTTTGCTGGGAATGATTATTGCTGAGTCATTATAGCAGAGCCACAAGGGGGCAGGCTTGGGCTTGAAAAGACACCACAGAAGACACTCAGCTATAATCTTTCAGTAGCAAAGCTAGACTGAGCAGCCTGAGTGCTCAGTCGGGGATTCTTATCAGAGGTGTTACAGTCAGATTAAACAGAGAACAATGAAACAAAGAGCAGATTAGGTGTTTACTGTCATGTTCCCACTGATTTATAAGGTAAAATACAAGAGGGTGCTTCATCTCTGGTTCTCTTTAAGTCTGATGAAAAAAAATACTCTCACCGGGGCTCCCCTCAGCCCAAAGCAGCTGAGTGGTGCCCTCGCCGTGTCCCTCCGATGCACCTGGTCTCGCCGGCGGCCACTTCCGGTTTGGTCGTCACTGGCCGACAGGCTGGGAACGCGGCTGATTATCCGCGTCCCCGGCCGCAATAGCATTATAGAGGGCACTATTGCGGCTGGGGACGCGGATAATCAGCCGCGTTCCCAGCCTGTCGGCCGGTGACGGCGAAACCGGAAGTGGCCGCCGGCGAGACCAGGTGCATCGGAGGGACACGGCGAGGGCACCGTTCAGCTGCAGGGGGCTGAGGGGAGCCCCGGGTGAGTAAAAGTATTTTTTTTCATCAGACTTAAGTATCCCTTTTAGTCATAACTCACCAAAATATGTCAGAATAAAAGAGAAATCAGTTTGGGAGGCGGGATTCCAAGTCCAGCCCCCTGGTTTTAGCTGACCCTCCCCTGCTATTCCAAGAGGCAAAGTTGGTTATGAATGCATTATTCGTCCATACAATAATAACATATTCATGACCCATGAAAAATCTACAACATTTTGAGACCAAACAGCAGCTTTCTAGTATTAAATATTAACATAATATTTCATAACTAGAGTTGGTTTAAATTTCGGCCAGGAATTCAGTGATATGTTTTTATAGGAGTTGGGGTTATGATATAGCTTGAAAGAAAGCAAACATTAAATTGATTAATATCTGATTCAGTAAGCAAAGGTAAAGGGTAACTGAAATGAGAGGTATATGGAGGCTGCCATTTATTTCCTTTTAAGCAATGCCAGTTGCCTGGCTGTCCTGCTGATCCTCTGCCTCTAATACTTTTAGCCATAGCCCCTGAACAAGCATGCAGCAGATCAGGTGTTTCTGACATTATTGTCAGATCTGAGAAGATTAGCTGCATGCTTGTTTCCGGTGTGTGATTCAGACACCACTGCTGCCAAATAAATCAACAGGGCTGCCAGGCAACTGGTATTGTTCAAAAGGAAATAAATATGGCAGCCTCCATATCCCTCTCACTTCAGTTGTCCTTTAATTACCCCCATAGTTTTTGAGACAGACAGTGGTCCCCTCCTAGGAAAAGCTTCCTCTTTCTGTTTTGCCCCTTTTTTTGCACTTAGCTGCTAAAGCCAGGTGTGCACACTCTCAGAGACTTTCTAAAGGTAGCCATACACTTTGCCATCAGATCGACCAGCAGATAGATCCCTCTCTGATCGAATCTGATCAGAGAGGGATCGTATGGCTGCCTTTACTGCAATCAGATTGTGAATCGGTTTCAGCCTGAAACCCATCACAATCTGTAGTGGTGGTGCTGCCGCTGCCGCTCCCCGCATACATTACCTGCTCCGCCGGCGCGAGTCCCCTGGTCCCCGCTGTCACTGCTGTCTTCTCCGCGCTGGTCTGGTCTCCGGCATGCTTCACTTCTTCCTGCCGGCAGGAAGTTTAAACAGTAGAGGGCGCTCTACTGTTTAAACTTCCTGCCGGGCAGGAAGAAGTGAAGCATGCCGGAGACCAGACCTGACCAGAGCGGAGAAGACAGCAGTGACAGCGGGGACCAGGGGACTCGTGCCGGCGGAGCAGGTAATGTATCTCCGCTGTATTGCGTCGGTCGTCGGGCATTCGAACGCCACTATCGACGCACTCCCGACCCGCCGGCGATCGAGAAAAATCTTCCGCACGGACAGATCGTTGGGAACGATCGATTTCGGACGGAAATCGATCGTTCTGTCAGCGGTGTGCGCGGCAATTTCACAGCCGATTTGATCACTGTGATCGAATCGGCCGTATATCGGCGGGAAAATCGTTAGGTGTATGGGCCCCTTAAGAAGCATTTGCCTTTTCATGTCCATAGTGCAGATACTAAAGAAGATTAAAAAACCACACTGTCATTTAGAATAAGGCTTTATATCTGTTTTGGATTGCAATTAACTATCATTGCTATTACTCATGGCTCTGCAGTGACACTAGGGGTTCAAGCGATGGGACAGAACTCATCTCTTTACTCAATCATTGAGGAATGGGAGTGTAATTATGGAACTGACATGATGTTTAGAAACACTTACTTAAGCCTTGTTCACCTCTAAAATCGAAATCGCTGACGCCAGCGACTTTGGATTTTGTGAGTGATTTTTTTTCCCCCTTCCCGGCGCTTACCTGCGCGCTTCATATTTTTGTAAAGGACTCTTCAAAGCGCTTTAGCAGAGTGATTCATTTCTTCACTTCCTGAAGCAAGTCAGGACGTGAACTCTTTGACCGGGAAAATAATAAATACAATGTATTTATTTTTAAAACTCGCTATACCAAGCGCTTTTTACGATTTCCCTATACCTGCCATTATAGGGAAATCGACCCAAAAATGGTCCAGGCAGCGCTTTGGTGAGCGGATCGGAATCGACCTGCACAGATGTGAACTCTCTCATAGGGAATCATTGCACAAGCGCTTTTAGGGTGATTTAGAAAATAGCTGGTGCTTAAAAAAATGCAAAACGCCCCTCGTGTGAACAATCCCTTAAACACACAACTTTTAAGGTACATGTTGGTATCATTAAAGTCTAGATAAAAAAGGAATCCACAATAGTGTGAGAAGAAACCATAGAGGAGACCTACTTCCGAGAGAAGGGTGAAAGGTAAACAGGTGATCTCTGCTAATTCCACATATTTTATACATCTCAAAAGACATTAAAGCGGATCAGAGATGAAAAACTAACTATAACAGGTAACTTGTCTATATATCTTATCTAAAGTTTAGACAGTTTACACAGCAAATCTAGCTGCAAACAGCTTCAAGAGTATATGATTATTTATTCCTGTGATACAATGACAGCGGCCTTATTCTGTTTGTCATCAGTACACACAGGCAAGCTGAACTGCATCTCCAGCCCTCAGCCTGTGAAACCTTAACTCCCCTCTCCTCCTCCTCTCTGCCTCTGCTCTGAAATCTCTGGCTAGTAACCTACTCCTCCTTCTGTCCAGACTGAGCTCCCATAAGCCCTTGCTACTAAGGCTGAGAATGCCAAGGCACAAGAAGAAGCTGTGGGCGAGGCTTGTTTAGTTTATAGGGAATTAGAGTATTAAAACAAAACAAAAAAAGTATTTGGCTTGAGGAATACCCTATCTATATATATAAAATCGTATGTATGTATGTGTGTGTGTGTGTGTGTGTGTGTGTATGTGCCGCGATCACGCGAAAACGGCTTGACCGATTTGAACGAAACTTGGTATACAGATCCCTTACTACCTGGGATAATATGTTCTGGGGGTCTCGGGTCCCCCCTGCATACGTGGGCGGAGCTACAAACAGCAAATCAAATTTCACCCATTCAAGTCAATGGAAAAAATGTAAAAGGCTGCCATTCTCACAGTAATCAAGCCAGAGTCCCCACACTTGGCACAGTTGGTCACTTGGTGACTGAAGTTACAAATCCAGGAAAAGGGGGCGGAGCATAAAACAGCCAATCAAATTTCAGCCATTCATTTAAATGGGAAAATGCAAACTGCAGCCATTCTTAGACTGTTAATTGCAGGGTTCTCAAACTTGGCACACTTGGTCACTGGGTGAATGCGATAAAGATTCAAGAAAATGGGTGGAGCCTACAACATCCAATCAAAATTCACCTATTGATTTTCAAGGGGGAATATTGAAACTACTGCTATTCATACACTTTTAATGGCAGAGGCTTCAAACTTGTTACAGTCGGTTATTGGGTGACTGGGGTCCAAATTCACTAAAGGGGCGGGGCCACATACAGCCAATCAGATTTCCTTGGTAGATAAACTGCTTCCATTCACACATTTTTGATGCCAGGAAACTGAAAGATCACAAACTTGGTCATTGAGTAACTGTGTGTCAAGGTTACAAAAAGTGGGCGGAGCCAAAACCAACTTTTACTGGGAAAATATAAACTGCAGCCATTCTTACACCGTTAATGCCAGAGTTCTCAAACTTTGCCCAGTTGGTCATTGGGCGACTGAGATTAAGATTTTGGAAGGTGGGTGGAGCCTACAACAGCTAATAAAAAATCACCTTTTGATTTTCAAAGGGAATATTTAAGCTGCTACCATTCTCTTATACTGTTAAAAGCAGATGCCTCAAACCTGGTACAGTTGGTCACTGGGTGACTAGGGTCCAAATTCAGAAAGGGGGCGGAGCCACAAACAGCCAGATTTGTTTATTTTTCAATGGGAATATACAAAGTATTGATACCAAGGACCCCAAAGCTGATAAACTTGATAATTGAGTGACTGCATGTCAAAGGTAGAAAAAGTGGGCGGTGCCAACAGCTACATTTTTTACATGGCAGGGTTCCCAAACTTTACACAATTGGCCACTGGGTGACTGGGATGAATATTCACAAAAGATGGTGGAGCCTACAACAGCCAATCAAAATTTACCTATTGATTTTCAAGGGAAATATTCACATTGCTACCATTCTTACACTGTTAATGGCAGAGGCCTCAAACCTGATACAGTCAGTCATTGGGTGACTGGGGTACAAATTCACTAAAGGGCTAGAGCCACAAACAGCCAATCAGATTTGTTAGATTGATTTCAGCCATTCTGTTATTGGCAGGGTTCTCAAATGTGACACAGTTGGCCTCTGGGTGACTGGGACTAATATTCAGAAAAGTGGGTGGAGCCTACAGCAACCAATCAAAATTCACCTTTTGATTTTCAAGGGGAATATTTACATTGCTGCCATTCTTACACTCTTAATGGCAGAGGTCTAAAATCTGCTACAGTCAGTCACTGGGAGACTGGGGTTTAAATTCTGAAGGGAGCGGGCCAAAAACAGCCAATCACATTTGTTTAATTTCAATGGTAAAATGCAACTTATTGATGCCAAGGACCCCAAAGCTCATAAACTTGGTCATTAAGTGACTGTATGTCAAGGTTAGAAATAGTGGGCGGAGCCAAAACAACTCACTTTTTACATGGGAAAATGTAAACTACAGCTTTTCTTACACTGTTAATGGCAGGGTTCTCAAACTTCACACAGTTGGTCACTGGGTGACTAGGATTAATATTCGGAAAAGTGGGTGGAGCCTACAAGAGCCAATCAGAATTCACCTATTGATTTTCAAGGGGAATATTGAAACTGCAGCCATTCTTACACTGTTAATAGCAGAGGCCTCAAACCTGCTATAGTCAGTCGTTAAGTGTCTGCGGTTCAAATTCAGTAAAGGGGCTGAGCTAGAAACAGCCAGATTTCTTTGCTGGATAAACTGCTTCCATTAGCACAATTTTGATGCCAGGAACCCAAAAGCTCACAAACTTGGTCATTGAGTAGTGACTGTGTGTCAAGGTTACAAAAAATGGGTGGCGTTAAAAACAGATTTTTCAGGGAAATTGTAAACTGCAGCCCTTTTTCACTTTTAATGGCAGGGTTCTCAAACTTAGCATAGCTGGTTACTGAGTGACTGGGATTACTATTCACAAAAGTGGGTGGAGCCTAAAAATGCCAATCAAAAATCACATGTAGCTTTTCAAGGAGAATATTAAAATTGCTGTCATTCTTGCACTGTTAATGGCACAAGCCTCAAACCTGGTACAGTTGGTCATTGGGTCACTGGGGTTCAAATTCAGAAAAGGGGACAGAGCCACAAACAGTGAATCAGATTTGTTTCATTTTATGGGAAAATACAAATTATTGATGCCAAGAACCCCAAAGCTCACAAACTTGGGCATTGAGTAGTGACTTTGTGTCCAGGTTACAAAAAGTGTGCGGAGCCAAAAACAAATTTCACAGGGAAAGTGTAAACTGCAACCCTTCTTACACTGTTTATGGCAGGGTTCCCAAACTTTGCCCAGATGGTCACTGAGTGACTGAGATTAATATTCAGGGAAGTGGGTGGAGCCTATAATAGCCAATCAAAATTCACCTGTTGATTTTTAAGTGGAATATTTAAATTGCTGCCATTTTTACACTGCAGATGCCTCAAACCTGCTACAGTTGGTCATTGGGTGACTGGGGTTCAAATGCTGGAGAGGGGGTGAAGCCACAAACAGCCAATCTGATTTGTTTAATTTCTATGGGAATATACAAATTATTGTTGCCAAGGACCCCACAGCTCACAAACTTGGTCATTGAGTGTTTGTGTGTTAGGGTTAAAAAGTGGGCGGAGGCAACACCAGTCATATACATTCCCGGGCAACGCCGGGTCATCAGTGGGTGGAGACAAATACAAATTCACTGGGAAAATGTAAACTGCAGCCATTGCTACAGTGTTAATGGCAGGGTTTTTAAACTTTGCACAGTTGGTCACTGGGTGACTGGGATTAATATTCAGAAAAGTGGGTGGAGCCTACAAAAGTGGACCAAACTTCACCTATTGCTTTTCAAGGGGAATATTTAATTGCTACCATTCTTGAACTGTTAATGGCACAGGCCTCAAACCTGGTACAGTTGGTTATTGGGTGACTGGGGTTCAAATTCAGAAAAGGGTGTGGAGGCACAAACAGCCAAACAGTTTTTTTTCATTTCAATGCAAATTATTGATACCAAAGACGGCAAAGCTCACAAACTTGGTCAGTGAGTAATTGTGTGTTAGGGTTAGAAAAAGTAGGTGGAGCCGACACCAGCCAGATACATACCCGGGCAACGCCGGGCAATCAGCTAGTAAACTATAAAGGAACACAATTATGCAATGAGTAAAACTTTATCTCAGATGCACTTTAAGACCATTATTTTTCAAAAAAAATATAAAAGATTACAATTTTTAACAGGAGGATGAATATTATTGCTCTAAGAACACACAGAGATCATTTATGATCATTAAATGCCAAGGGACTCATAGCATTCATTAGTCCTTGAGATTAAAATTGCCTCCTTTGGCAATAGGTGTCCCTCCCTGTTCCATCCCCTCTATCCTAATCTATCAATCTTAGACATGATAAATCATTTTTATGTGTCTGTTTCACGTGTTGAATTACAGTAAGCTGATTGCCCCAATTCCGTCCGCAGGGACCCCAGATGTTTTACCAATCTGACTCTCATTTGTCTTGTGGTTTGACCAATAACAGGAACATAGGAGGGCATACACCACAAATGAGGTTCTGCAGGTGATGAATTTGGTAATTTGTATCTCACAACCTCCTAATCTCACCAATTTCCTTTTTAACTGAGGGGATTTAGTCTCATTTAATATCCTAACCTTGCATCATTTTACTTAAAGAAGCACTAAATTGTAAAATTTAAAAAGTGCAAACATGTACAAATAAGTTCTGTGCTACTGGAAAGCGGATCAGTGAATAATGGCGCACAGTGCCTATGCATAAAAATGGCGCCGCATTAAAAAGATACGCTTATCGCTATTTATCGTTAGTACTGCATAATAATGGCGCACAGGGAAAAAAGAAGAAAAACGGCACACACTAACGTTATTTATCAATAGTGGCACACACTAACGTTATTTATCAATAGTGGCACACACTAACGTTATTTATCAATAGTGGCACACACTAACGTTATTTATCAATAGCCCCCTACATAAGCCAAACTGCAGACGTTATTTAACTGCAAAACGGTGAATGGATTTAATGTAACACTGTCAAGGTTAGGCACCACCGGGGGGGGGGGGTCTTAGGGTTAGGCACCATCAGGGGGGTGGTTAGGGTTAGACACCACCAGGGGGGTCTTAGGGTTAGGCACCACCAGGGGGGTGGTTAGGGTTAGGCACCACCAGGGGGGTCTTAGGGTTAGGGATACGTAAAGGGAGGGTTCTGTGTGAGAGTAGGGTTAGTTATAGTTACTGTACAATATACACCACCAGGGGGGTGGTTAGGGTTAGGCACCACCAGGGGGGTGGTTAGGGTTAGGCACCACCAAGATGGGTGGTTAGGGTTAGGCACCACCAGGGGGTGGTTAGGGTTAGGCACCACCAGGGGGGTGGTTAGAGTTAGGCACCACCAGGGGGGGTTTATGGGTTAGGGGTAGGTACAGAGAGGGTTCTGTGTGTTAACGCTAAACAACAATAAGGCTTTAACGTTAAATAACAATAAGGCTTTAACGTTAAATAGCGATAAGCGGCAAACGAATTAGCGGCAACACCGTGCGCCATTATTCTCAGGCGCCATTTTCAGATGTAAGCACTGGAAAGGCGTGGCTATGCCTGCATAGTCAGCTGCTTGTGCATGAGCTGCTCTGTGCTACTAAGAAGGCAAGGTCACTCCTGGGCAGTAAGGCACTCGTGCATGGGCTGCTCCGTGCTACTGGGAAGGCGTGGCTATGGCTGCGCAGTAAACTGCTTGTGCATGGGCTGCGCCGTGCTACTGGGAAGGCGTGGCCACACCTGCGCAGTAAGCCACTCACGCATGGGCTGCTCTGTGCTATTGGAAAGGCCTGGCCACGTCTGCGCAGTAAGCCACTCGTGCATGGGCTGCTCCGTGCTACTGGGAAGGCGTGGGCACACTGGCTGCACCCCGATAGAAGTCCTTTTATTCAGGACACTTTTAGTACTATCAGAGGCCAACACACCTTGGAGAAGAAGGAATCTGCAGATGGCCGTGATGACTCTGTGTCTCTGGGGAGACCCCCTGCTCAGATTGTGGCCTGGCACACGAGTGGTGTCCATGTGCCCAGTGCCACCACCATACCTCCCATCTTTTTGAGATAAGAAAGAGGAACACTTAAAGGACCACAGTCTTAACATTTAAAATATATGTAAACCCATACAAATAAGAAGCATGGTTATTTCAGAGTAAAATGAGCCATAAATTACTTTTCTCCTATGTTGCTGTCACTTACAGTAGGTAGTAGAAATCTGACAAGTTTTGGGCTAGTCCATCTCTTCATGAGGGGATTCACAGGGATTTATTTATTTTCAAAAGCACTTAGTGAATGGCAGTTGCTCTGTCCAACTGCCAAAAAACTGTGCAGCAAGCAGGGAAGCTGGCCAGCATCATTGTTTAAATCCTTTTTAGGTAATATCTTTATAAAGAACAAAAGCCTTGCTGAGAATCCTCCCACGAAGAGATGGACTAGTCCAAAACCTGCCACTTCTGTCAGATTTCTACTACCTACTGTAAGTGACAGCAACATAGGAGAAAAGTAATTTATGGCTGGAAAAAAAATGTACCTGTTATT
Source organism: Hyperolius riggenbachi (assembly GCF_040937935.1). Classification (NCBI taxonomy): domain Eukaryota; kingdom Metazoa; phylum Chordata; class Amphibia; order Anura; family Hyperoliidae; genus Hyperolius; species Hyperolius riggenbachi. The sequence continues at coordinate 512,063,516 of NC_090648.1, read as the reverse complement.
TGTATACGTTTGCACATATTTTACATTTTGCAATTTTTTTCCCATAGTGTGTCAGAATTCTAGCGGTTTTATTTATGCAGGAAAAAGCTGTCATAAGTGTATGGTTTAAGCTTTAATGTTCTATACAAAATTTCATTGTAAAGTGAAAAGTTAGAGTACTTTATATTGCTCTGTGACATAACATATTCCAGGCTGTGAGGCCTATAAGATTATTCTAGTTACAAAAAGTCAGAGCATTCTTGTTTATGCTAGTGCATGGCCTTAATATTTAAAGAGGCTTCTGTGTGAAGACAGAAAAGCAAATTAAACTCACATTACTGCAGTAATTATAAATGCACATAATTATTACACACAGATATTATTAATCGAAATATTAATGATCAATACAGTCCTTCTAAAGAAAGAAATAGTTATTGTAAAACCCTAAATAATAGAATCTATTACTTTGAATTACATGTAAGCTGTATTCTACCCGTGAAAGATGAGACAGTAAGACATTCTCGTGAGATTGTTATGGTTCTGGAAGAATTGTTGCCGTGCTCTAGTCTCAGAAAGCTGATAACACATGATGTTTTGGGAACAAGTTATATAAATATTAAACAAAGAAGGTGTTTTCCCAATTAGTTAAAGATGACAATGATGCCACCTAGTGGTCTCATATTCTTATAAAATCAACATTATTAATAGATTGTTATTTGTTATGAAATGCTGACCTCTGCCGGTGGACATTATATTTATTTTATAAGAAAGAAAAATATAGACAATGATTTTATATTATTAAGATTTAATATGCAATTATTTCTTATATGATTAATTGTTTTAAGAAGAATTATATAATAAGCTTTATATTTAAATAAGTATATTAGAAGCCCTGTATGTTTTAATAAGCTTTAAATTGCTGAAGGCTCTTGCAGGTCTGTGTTAGTGTCAATCTGACCTGGCAAAGTACCAAGACATTCCAACATAATTAACAGGGAACACTTTATCAGAAATGCGTCATGAATGACATTGTTTAGTCTCCATGTCTGGGTCAGCCAACAGACAAGATGGCTGTTGACGTCCATTTTTAATTACGTGCGTCAGAAATGACCTAAACAAAACGTCAAGCACTCCAAATGACGTTAATTCCCACAAGATGAAGTAATTAAGAATTTATAAACAATAATATTGTGACTTAGGTAATCAAAACATGATAAAGCATTGACGCACGGAAGCTTTAGCCAATCAGAGTCTGGAATTCAGGGAAAGTCCAGATTAGGCAGCCATATTGCATCCAATCACTATAAAAGTAGGAGCTGAAAGCTCATAGTTTGCAGAAGCCCAACAATCTCCTGAGAAGACACATGAGGCAGAAGCTACCTTCCCACAAGTGGTTCTAGATGCTGAAGAGATGTCAGAGAAGGGGTAATATGCTTAATATTCTGGTGATTTACTTTATTAATTTTTCAGCATTAAGTTTTATTAAGATGTTAGCAAGAAGTTTTTTAGAAGCTATTTTTTATGCTATTTCTTTAAGAAGATTACTACAAGTTTTACACAGCTACTAGATACACAGCTATTGATACAGATGAGACTACTTTTGATCTTATTCTACATAACACAACTGTTATATTCTTTTTTGAATGTACTTAGATGATTGATAATTGCTTGGCTATAAAACTTTGATGAGATGGAATACTGTTAGAAGGAAACACTACTTGGAACTGTTCATATTTTGTATATATGCTGTATGATAAGCAAATACAATTTTTTTTATATAAAATCATATACTGAGTGCTCTGATTCATTTCAAGGTATACCGTCAATCTATAATTACTGTTATAGAGGGTTCAGACCCCACTATGCCGGATTTATATGATAGCAACGCTTTAAGGGCTGGTCCTTTACTGAGTTAGCAATCATGAAAAAGGCAAAAACCGCTCAGGTTTTTGACAGTTGGCGCCCAACAGTTGATGGTTATCTTGATTGTTATCTTGAAGTATACTTTCTATGGTGGAAATATAGACCATAGTTTTCTATCGCGATAAGAGAATAAAAAAGTACTTATATACTCAAATATAGAGTTGGATATGCATATGAAGCATCCAAAAATCTGAAGCAAAGAAGGAAGATATTCTTATGCTTTAAAATCTCATAGAAGAGAATTACTAATGAGCACACTCAGTTTATGGTCTATGAAAAGACTTAGAAGAGAAAATAAATACTTTGGCCTATTGAACCTAAGAAAAGGAATAGCGCTACATGTACTTTTCTGACAAAATGAAGCAGATTACATTGGAGCAGCATACCGAAGCAGAGTATATAGCTATACATTATGAAAATGGCTACCTTAGAGGTGCAGAAAACTTTTTGAGACAAGCTCAGTGAAAAGAAGAGTGAGAGAGCAGTTTTTGTCAAACAAAGAGCATTTTTTATATATATGAAGAGATTCTGCTATCAAGAGAATTAACATTGTTTTTTTATACTAGAGAATTGAACAGACTTTGTGATGAAAGCAAAAGCTCCTATAACTATTTTCTTTTAAAGAAAAGGAAAAATCCTGTTTTAAAGATGTATGGCTCTTTAAATATAGAAGACTACAGATACAAGACAAGTTACTACAGGCATAAATGAGATATAAGAAGAAATGTTTATTTTTATTTTTGCATTATTTTTTATGAGAACAAGAATCTTTAGTGTGTGGTTAGCACTACCAGATGCCGACACAGAAGAAGACAAGACAATCCTCACACAGGCAGCAACACAACATGCATTCAGAAATAGACTTAAAGAGATATGACACTTGTTTTTTTCTCTCTCAAGACTACAAATTAAAGATTTTTTTTTATATGACTGCTGATCTCAGTTTTTTTGTTGAAGATAAGAAAGAAAGAAAGAAAAAAAAAAGCCTACTACAGTCTTTTTATACAGACATTAATAAGCTATTATGCCAAGAAGTAAAAGAAGAATGCACTAGTGAAGATTCAAGTAGTGAAGATTGAAGTGTTTTTTTGTTTTTATTATTTTTTTTATCATGAGAAGCTAAAGGAATAATGAAGACTCATATATAGCAGCTGCCATGTTGAGATGTAACGGATGAACATACAGAAGTGACCGTTAAAGAAGATTTTTAATTTTTATAGTCCTAGCCTCAAGGGGGGAAATCTCTACTCATTTTTGAGGCTAGATCCTATTAAGAAGCATCAAGAGACTATTTTTGTGACTACATTATACTAAGATGGTTTCACTAAAGAAGAATTGAAAATGTTGCTATTGAAGCTTGGAAGTCTCACAAGATAATCTCCTTTGTCTGAACCAAAGAAGACTCCAAACAAGCATTCCTTGCAGGCACCCAGAAGAAACCCGCTAAGATAAAGCGATGAAAGCTACATGCTAGAAGACTATGCAAAGACATCAACATGAAGAGAAGCCATTTGATGAGGCTATGTTATAAGAAGCTCTGATCTGACAACAGCTGAAGAAGAAACAATTGGAACTGGAGTAACCAGAGAAGTGTGAGGACTAAGCCGTACTTTTACTTCTTTAACATTTCCAACCACTGGTTGACGCACCAGCTGAGAGAAGATCGAGACAACACTAAGAGAAAAGTGGGCCTGAAGGAATACAAGAAAAGAAGACCAGACAGAAGAAGACACCAGGTTAAAAGATAAATGAGATTATCAGGTGGGTGAAGAGAGAGCATTACAAGATGGAGATATTCAGTTTTTACAGATAAATCTGATAAACTAGAAGAGGACAAGATTTTTGACATAGAAAATACCAGAAGATGAGTGAAAGAAGACTTTGATGGACATTTGAAACTACAATAGAGACTGTTACATCATATCAAGATATCAAGACTAAGATGTCAAGATCACCCAGTTTTAGAAGAAGACAGCCAATGTAGAAGTTTTTGAAAAAGACTGATAAATATACATAGATATTCTATTTTTGATTCCGTATATGAAGAAGATGTGGAAGATATAGATTTTTCTACTTATGCAGCGATATACTGACATGCTACAGATATAGAAGCAGATGCAATAAAGACTTATGAGAAGTTATAGGAAGAAAGCCATACTACAGGAGGAACAAAGAGATAACTGTTCACAATAATGACACACAGCAATCAAGCGGGTACTACAGAAGACTGCACTAAACTACATTACATGTACAAGATGATTAAAAGCCTAATGTGAAGAATGAAGCCTAGATTGATGAAGACTTTTAAATACATGAAGGAGAAAAGAAGTTATGTACACCAAGAGACTGGAAGAGAAATCCATGCCTTAGGTAATCGATTGACGAAGTTCAAGAAGAACAGTTTCAAGATGAATACTCTATTCAAGAAGTGTAACACTGAGGACAACAGTTTACTAAAGTGATGAACAGATAACAAGAGAAAATGTTTTTGTACATGGACAAGGACTTACTGATGTCAAGCTATGATAAAAGCCACGACACACATGAAGCAACCAATGAAGACATGTATGATATGCTATCAATGGATTTAATACACAGCTTAAACGTGAAAGTTTTTTATTTTCAGAAGAAGAAAATGAACACTTTTCAAAGAGAAGACATATCTCAACATTTACAGAAAATGGATAATACTACTTTGATTTTTAAAAGACAAACTAAGATGAACTTCAGAAAAGACTTAAGCAAGAAGAGAAGGAACCTGATGTTATAAGTTTGAACACTGGAGCAAACTAGTAAGAATGCACCCAGCACCATATAGCATCAATAATATTTTTGTTTTTGAACCACAAGTGGGAAGGTAGTAGTAGTTAGTTTAGTTTTTTTTTATGCTGAAAATTCACCAGAATGTTGCATATTACTTTTTGTATTTTTCCCTTCTCTCCTCTTCCTTTTTATTTTTCTCATAGGTGCTGAGAACAATATCAATTATCCGCAAAAATACCCATACAATGGGGTTTGCTGTACCTGATACATTTGATGACTACAAAAGCTGAACTTTGCAACTTACAAGGAAGACTTCTAAATAAATTGAACTTGATGCATCAACAGTATGCCCAGCGCCTGAACAAGAGTGACTGCTGGATTTGCTCATACAGCCTTTATCCTTGAAGATGATGCCCAACCAAGACATTCCAGTACTATCTGAAGAGTTGGAAACCAGAGTGTCCGGAGGAAACCCACACAGACACCGAGAGCACATAAAAACTCCTTGCAGACCCAGCACTGCAAGGCGAGAGCACTAACCCCTACGCCACGTTCACATGAAGTTCAGAAAAATATTTTTCAAATATGCAATACATGGACAATTAAAAGAGAAAATCCAATTCACCAGAATAAAGGACAGTTTAACATTTGTTTGCATTCCAAGAGAGATGAAAATATCCTAAATGGTGAAAAGATATGTTCAGCAAGGGACTATCGTAAATCTGCACACAGCTCTGCATAGTGAATGAAACTGTACTAAATTGCAACCCGACTGATAATGAAAATAATACAACGTTCCGTTTAATAATACAACTTGTAGATGACCGTTGTTACTCATCCTTTTCAAGTTTCAAGAAAGCATCCTGGGACAAATGAAATTGCCCTATGACTGGTTCTAGCATACAAGTTATTGCCTAATGGTGGAAAAGGAAGATGCACCATAATTAGAGGAGCACCCGCTGCATGACTTGGAGAAGAGCAAGAACAGCTCAAATACCAATTAAATACCTAATCCGTATATATACAAGAAAAGTACTGAAGAAACTAAAAGAGTGAAATGCCTTCAAGTGACATGGTGTGCAAAGACTGTTGTATACACTAGACGTAAAGATGCAAGATGACTAGCCATAGTCAACTCAGAAAACAGAGTTATTTGCAAGACTATTTGATAATATTACAGATGAAATGTTCTAAACAACCTGAACTGTCAATAATGCGCTAAAGTGGCAGACTTCACTGCTAGTAAAACATTGGACTGGTACTAGATTGCTGTAAAGCGGCACAAGGGGGGATCCTATCATGTTATCATGAGAACTGCATGTTGTATACAAGAATTACAGACACTTGACTGAAAGTTATATGAAACATATGATACCTGTTAAAGAAGTTTCCAGAAAAGAAAATTCTGAATGACTACTGATTCCAATACTAATGAATGATTAGTGCAGAGAACTACTTCCATCAGAGAGAAGATCTACACATGACATATCCAGGATCAAGTGTGTAACTACATTAAGTATTGCCATGAGAAGAGACTGTGCTTAACAAGAAAACAACCATATATCAAACTTAATCTACAAGATAATCTATCACATTTGACTTTTTGAGAAAATAAACATGCCAAGATTTACATACAAGAGTGCTGATAGTCTACAACATAAGTTTCAAGAGACTTTTTAATCAGTGGTAAAGATCCTGATAAATCCAAGAGAGAGAATCACTCCATAATATTGGAAACATGAAGTGGAGAAGCAACTTCAACAATGAGATGTTAATATATATGTTTTATTGAGACTATATTTGAAAACAGCTACTGCAACTAGTTAGCTTGCAATTTGAATTGCTAAAGAACTTTTCCATGCCTACATTTTGATATGATATCTATATTTAAATAGAAAAATGATATTTTATGGGATTCTGCTGGTAAACTACACATACTTTATTTTACTACATACCATTTGTGAAAGAAACCTTGTGGTATAAGAAAGGTGTAATTAACTGTATTAATACATAATACTAACCAACTAACTAATTAACCTGTTGTAAGCTAACAATAAAACGTTGAATGTATTGTGTTCAAAAGAACCTAGGGGCCACATGAACGGTATAATTCCTGTTTATACATTTTGAACTTTAAGTTTTACCACATGTCTTAATGGGTGACAAATATTGCCTAGAATTTTTCTACATATCTACACAAGCTACCACAGTGATAGAAATTACAAATTCAAGGGTGAATCCATACATATGTTATATACAAAGACTATAGCCATATCTAGACCAGCAAAATATGTTTATTGGAGAAGATATTAATCTTACTATTGAGTCTACTGTCAGACAGGTACCACAGCTGACAACGCTACTTAATGAGCAAGGTTTTGCATGAATGAAAGATTGCATTACTTTTAATTATAGATTTTTTATTTTTTTTCTTCCGGAGAAGTATAACAACTACGGAGATCGCTAATCATCTGCCATCATTTTCCTGCAAGGGGGGATGTCAGAATTCTAGCGGTTTTATTTATGCAGGAAAAAGCTGTCATGAGTGTATGGTTTAAGCTTTAATGTTCTATACAAAATTTCATTGTAAAGTGAAAAGTTAGAGTACTTTATATTGCTCTGTGACATAACATATTCCAGGCTGTGAGGCCTATAAGATTATTCTAGTTACAAAAAGTCAGAGCATTCTTGTTTATGCTAGTGCGTGGCCTTAATATTTAAAGAGGCTTCTGTGTGAAGACAGAAAAGCAAATTAAACTCACATTACTGCAGTAATTATAAATGCACATAATTATTACACACAGATATTGTTAATCTAAATATTAATGATCAATACAGTCCTTCTAAAGAAAGAAATAGTTATTGTAAAACCCTAAATAATAGAATCTATTACTTTGAAACATGTAAGCTGTATTCTACCCGTGAAAGATGAGACAGTAAGACATTCTCGTGAGATTGTTATGATTCTGGAAGAATTGTTGACGTTCTCTAGTCTCAGAAAGCTGATAACACATGATGTTTTGGGAACAAGTTATATAAATATTAAACAAAGAAGGTGTTTTCCCAATTAGTTAAAGATGACAATGATGCCACCTAGTGGTCTCATATTCTTATGAAATCAACATTATTAATAGATTGTTATTTGTTATGAAATGCTGACCTCTGCCGGTGGACATTATATTTATTTTATAAGAAAGACAAATATAGACAATGATTTTATATTATTAAGATTTAATATGCAATTATTTCTTATATGATTAATTGTTTTAAGAAGAATTATATAATAAGCTTTATATTTAAATAAGTATATTAGAAGCCCTGTATGTTTTAATAAGCTTTAAATTGCTGAAGGCTCTTGCAGGTCTGTGTTAGTGTCAATCTGACCTGGCAAAGTACCAAGACATTCCAACATAATTAACAGGGAACACTTTATCAGAAATGCGTCATGAATGACATTGTTTAGTCTCCATGTCTGGGTCAGCCAACAGACAAGATGGCTGTTGACGTCCATTTTTAATTACGTGCGTCAGAAATGACCTAAACAAAACGTCAAGCACTCCAAATGACGTTAATTCCCACAAGATGAAGTAATTAAGAATTTATAAACAATAATATTGTGACTTAGGTAATCAAAACATGATAAAGCATTGACGCACGGAAGCTTTAGCCAATCAGAGTCTGGAATTCAGGGAAAGTCCAGATTAGGCAGCCATATTGCCTCCAACCCCTATAAAAGTAGAAGCTAAAAGCTCATAGTTTGCAGAAGCCCAACAATCTCCTGAGAAGACACATGAGGCAGAAGCTACCTTCCCACATGTGGTTCTAGATGCTGAAGAGATGTCAGAGAAGGGGTAATATGCTTAATATTCTGGTGATTTACTTTATTAATTTTTCAGCATTAAGTTTTATTAAGATGTTAGCAAGAAGTTTTTTAGAAGCTATTTTTATGCTATTTCTTTAAGAAGATTACTACAAGTTTTACACAGCTACTAGATACATAGCTATTGATATAGATGAGACTACTTTTGATCTTATTCTACATAACACAACTGTTATATTCTTTTTTGAATGTACTTAGATGATTGATAATTGCTTGGCTCTAAAGCCTTGATAAGATGGAATACTGTTAGAAGGAAACACTACTTGGAACTGTTCATATTTTGTATATATGCTGTATGATAAGCAAATACAATTTTTTATATAAAATCATATACTGAGTGCTCTGATTCATTTCAAGGTATACCGTCAATCTATAATTACTGTTATAGAGGGTTCAGACCCCGCTATGCCGGATTTATATGATAGCAACGCTTTAAGGGCTGGTCCTTTACTGAGTTAGCAATCATGAAAAAGGCAAAAACCGCTCAGGTTTTTGACAAGTGCCCCTTTAATTTTTAGCTTATGTGTAAACATTTTTGGCCTGGGTTTCCTCCCTCCTTGCGTTCTTCTTCCATGCTATATCTTTTCCTTCTTACCGCCCCTGTATGCTTTCCTTTCCTTGTCCTCTTGCCACCTCTCTGAGTCTGTGATTCATTTCTAGGCTTTGGTGTGGAAGTCTCGTTCTGAAACAAAGAAAAAAATATCAACCACACAGGATGACTCAATTATTCCTAGTTTTACCTCCTTCTTCACCGACTGTAAACAGCCACAAGACACGTTTTATTTTGTGTGAATTTAGTGTCTAATTCTTTACATAAATTAACTCATAATTATATTGTGTGTAAGTTACCGCAGTGTGCTTAGGCAGATTGTATGCAGCTTTAAAGTGGGCTAAATAAATGGACTTCCAGTTTGGTTAAGAACAGTACAGACACGTTGTTTGGCTATAGCTGAGCAGCATGTACTGTTTAACCTCCTTAGCGGTAGCCCTGAGTCATGCTCGGGGCAGAAAACCGCAGCTCAGAGCAGTAACTCTGAGCCTGACTCGTGGTAGCTGCCGGAAGGTAATGCAGAGCATAGCGCGCAGCGGGCGTTTTAACTCACCTTCCCTGGGATCCAGATGCCGGCAGCCATTCTTCTTCTTGTTCTCGGAGGCTCTGAATACCTCTGGTGAGATCACGTCTGTTGTCATGATGACAGAAGGTGATCTCACAATAGGATTAAAGCGCTCGGAGGGCAGAGGGAGAACTGCAGCGCTGGATCCCAGGAAGGTGAGTGAGTGTTGGGCTGCTGCAGGCTCTCTGGGGGAATTATTTTTTTTCCTGCTTTTATGGTACCCGTACATGATACAATAAAAACGAACGATTATCCTGTTTTTTCTATAAAAATTCGATCAGACATGTTGGAAAAATGTTTATATTCGATCTAACAGAATAATCAAACTAAATGCTCTAATCGAAAAAAATGAATAATTGTACCATGTATGGGCATCTTTAGGCCCCTTTTACACTTAAAGAGAAACTCCGACCAAGAATTGAACTTTATCCCAATCCTTTTCACAAACAGACCATCAGGGGGCGCTGTATGACTGATATTGTGGTGAAACCCCTCCCACAAGAAACTCTGAGGACCGTAGTACTCCTGGAAGTTTCCTGTCTGTGAACCTTGTTGCATTGTGGGAAATAGCTGTTTACAGCTGTTTCCAACTGCCAAAAAAGCAAGTAGCAGCTACATCACCTGCCAGCAGTAAAAATGTCACCATGTAATAAATGTCAGAATGTAAATCAGGGAGAGGAAAGATTTTACAATGGGCAAACACTGACTAAATCATTTATACATAATTATTGTAAAAATGAAGCACTTTTTTTTATTACATTATTTTTACTGGAGTTCCTCTTTAATCAGTTGCTCTCAGTTATAACTGAAAAAAAACTGATTTTCAAAGTAATGTCCATGTTTTCCTATGGCACAGTTCACACATAATGCTTTTTAACTGAAACCTTTTTCACAATGCACCGCTATGGAAAAAACGCGTACTAACGCTACCAACTGATTAAGTGTAAATGGGCCCTTAGGGTGTAAAAGCTAATGAAAAAATTGCACTACTTTTAGACCCTAAAATCAGTAAAGAATCATACCACCAGGGGGGTTAAGGGCCTGAGCCCACTGACGCAGCTGTGTTCACTTTTCAGTTACACATCGATGTTAGGAATGCTGAAAAGCGGACACAACTGCGTCAGTGGGCTCAGGCCCTAATAAATAGGGGGCAAAGGAAGATGGGTGATGCATGAACAGGTGGCTTGTGTCATGATGTTTGTTTGTCCCTGTCATTCAGCAGTCCATAGGGCACCTGTACACATGCTAGATTCTTGTCCAGGACCAAGGAGAATTATTACTTTGGCCGATTTTTTTCTATTCAAGTGACTTGTGTTATATAGTATACACTATAGCAGGGGTCAGGAACCTTTTTGGTTGAGAGAGCCATAAACGTCATATACAGTGGGTTGCAAAAGTATTCGGCCCCCTTGAAGTTTTCCACATTTTGTCACATTACTGCCACAAACATGCATCAATTTTATTGGAATTCCACGTGAAAGACCAATACAAAGTGGTGTACATGTGGAAGAAAATCCTACATGATTCCAATCATTTTTTACAAATAAATAACTGCAAAGTGGGGTGTGCGTAATTATTCAGCCCCCTTTGGTCTGAATGCAGTCAGTTGCCAGTAGACATTGCCTGATGAGTGCTAATGACTAAATAGAATGCACCTGTGTGTAATTTAATGTCAGTACAAATACAGCTGCTCTGTGAGGGCCTCAGAGGTTGTCTAAGAGAATATTGGGAGCAACAACACCGTGAAGTCCAAAGAACACACAAGACAGGTCAGGGATAAAGTTATTGAGAAATTTAAAGCAGGCTTAGGCTACAAAAAGATTTCCAAAGCCTTGAACATCCCACGGAGCACTGTTCAAGCGATCATTCAGAAATGGAAGGAGTATGGCACAACTGTAAACATACCAAGACAAGGCCATCCACCTAAACTCACAGGCCGTGTAGAGCTGTGCAGAGGCGCCAGTAGGATAAAAAACACTAAAATGTTTAAAACATTCGGGATGCGGTGGTGGACCAGCCAACCCCAAAGCAGACACAAGTACTGTCGATTACGGTCAAAACGCAATTTATTCACTTACTCCTAGCACAAGTTGCAACGCGTTTCGCAGGCAAAATCCCGCTTCATCAGGCAATAAATAACTGGAGCAAAAAACTGAAATTGACAGAGATACAAAGCGATAATCAGAACAACGTGTGTGGCAAGATATCTTTATCCTATAAACGGTATTTGCAAAAAAATCTTAGCCATATATGAGTTTTCTTCACATATGTCTAAGATTTTTTTGCAAATACCGTTTATAGGATAAAGATATCTTGCCACACACGTTGTTCTGATTATCGCTTTGTATCTCTGTCAATTTCAGTTTTTTGCTCCAGTTATTTATTGCCTGATGAAGCGGGATTTTGCCTGCGAAACGCGTTGCAACTTGTGCTAGGAGTAAGTGAATAAATTGCGTTTTGACCGTAATCGACAGTACTTGTGTCTGCTTTGGGGTTGGCTGGTCCACCACCGCATCCCGAATGTTTTAAACATTTTAGTGTTTTTTATCCTACTGGCGCCTCTGCACAGCTCTACACATCAAGAATCCACCCTTGGTGGAAGGGTGATATACCCTCCTTTTTTCCCTCTATTCGCAGAGAGCGACGTTTTAATCCTGAGTGGGGACAGGCTTGTTCTTCCCACCTGCCTCTACAGTGGTTGCCTTGGAGGTAACCCTGGTTTGTGAGTATATTACTTACACTCTACATTAATTTCATCATTTTCCAGTGCATACTACACTATATTGGGCTCCCGGTTCTTTGTTTTAAACTTACAAGCCGAACAAGGAGAGCGCTGATCAGAAATGCAGTCAAGAGGCCCATGGTGACTCTGGACGAGCTGCAGAGATCTACAGCTCAGGTGGGAGACTCTGTCCATAGGACAACTATTAGTCATGCACTGTACAAAGTTGGCCTTTATGGAAGAGTGGCAAGAAGAAAGGCATTGTTCACAGAAAGCATAAGAAGTCCCGTTTGCAGTTTGCCACAAGCCATGTGGGGGACACAGCAACCATGTGGAAGAAGGTGCTCTGGTCAGATGAGACCAAAATGGAACTTTTTGGCCAAAATACAAAACGCTGTGTGTGGCGGAAAACTAACACTGCACATCACTCTGAACACACCATCCCCACTGTCAAATATGGTGGTGGCAGCATCATGCTGTGGGGGTGCTTCTCTCCAGCAGGGACAGGGAAGCTGGTCAGAGTTGATGGGGAGATGGAGCCAAATACAGGGCAAACTTGGAAGAAAACCTCTTGGAGACTGCAAATGACTTGAGACTGGGGCGGAGGTTCACCTTCCAGCAGGACAATGACCCTAAACCTAAAGCCAGGGCAACAATGGAATGGTTTAAAAGAAAACATATCCATGTGTTAGAATGGCCCAGTCAAAGACCAGATCTAAATCCAATCGAGAATCTGTGGCAAGATCTGAAAACTGCTGTTCACAAACGCTGTCCATCTAATCTGACTGAGCTGGAGCTGTTTTGCAAAGAAGAATGGGCAAGGATTTCAGTCTCTAGATGTGCAAAGCTGGTAGAGACATACCCTAAAAGACTGGCAGCTGTAATTGCAGCAAAAGGTGGTTCTACAAAGTATTGACTCAGGGGGCTGAATAATTACGCACACCACACTTTGCAGTTATTTATTTGTAAAATGTTTGGAATGATGTATGATTTTCGATCCACTTCTCACGTGTACACCACTTTGTATTGGTCTTTCACGTGGAATTCCAATAACATTGATGCATGATTGTGGCAGTAATGTGACAAAATGTGGAAAACTTCAAGGGGGCCGAATACTTTTGCAAGCCACTGTATTTTAAAATGTAATTCCGTGAGAGCCATGCAATATGTCACTTTCAAACTGGGACAGTAGGGCTCTAGTCCCTGTTGCAGGGCCGGATTTATTATAAGGCACTGTAGGCACATGCCTACAGGCACCTGCTGATGGAAAGGCGGCTCCTCCCCTCCAATAGAGCCTTCTTCCTTCTTTTCATATGCAGAGTCCCTAGCAGAGTGTAAATTAGAGGTTATTCACCTGGCTCACAGCACTCCGCTGACCAGATCTCCCTTCAGTCAGGGACACCTCTAGCTACTTAATAATGAGGGCACCTCTAGCTACCTAATATTGAGGATAGCTCTGGCTACCTAATGCTAAGGGGCACCTGTACCTACACCAGGCAAGGGAAGTTAGGGAGAAATGACAGCTGGGACAGCCAGCACACTTGTTGTGCGGTTCAGTGGGGGTTTGCAGGATCATGGAGGGCGGAGTCTAGGATGCCAGGACATCTGTGCCTATAGGCTCCTGTGATGTATATCCGGACCTGGGGTTCATGGAGGGCGGAGTCTAGGGTGCCAGGACATCTGTGCCTATAGGCTCCTGTGATGTAAATCCAGGCCTGCATGCATGGAGGGCGGAGTCTAGGGTACCAGGACATCTGTGCCTATAGGCTCCTGTGAGGTAAATCCAGGCCTGAGGTTCATGGAGGGCGGAGTCTTGGGTACCAGGACATCTGTGCCTATAGGCTCCTGTGAGGTAAATCCAGGCCTGAGGTTCATGGAGGGCGGAGTCTAGGGTACCAGGACATCTGTGCCTATAGGCTCCTGTGATGTATATCCGGACCTGCCCTGCTGTCATGGTGATGTGTATACAGTTGATCCTCTGGGCAGCAGACGTGTCAGACAAGTCTTCAGGTTCTCTTGGGTCTCGGCAACATCAGCAATTTCCCAGAGAGCCAGACAGGAGAAATACTGACTAACAGCTTATACAATTAGCTAGCTGATTTGGGGGTTGATTCACTTTGTAGGATGAGATCTCTGCACTTTGGCCCAATAGGCTGCCTGTCAAGTGTCTGGCAGCCTATTGGGCTAATTAAAGTGCGGGGATCTCATCCTACAAAGTCACTGGACCCGACAGGGCCCAGAGTGGAACAATTGGAGCAGCTGTTAGTTTTGGGGTAGCGCGAGTAAGTTAGTAGTGCATGCTACAGCAGTAGTGTGCCTACTTTGAAAGGACTACTTGCTCTGCCACACTAAGCTGTGCTGCTTGAGCGGTGTAGTTTAGTGAATCAATTCCTTACTGATTTGTCTGTGAGCCAGATGGAGCCATAGGTTCCCTACCCCTGCTTTATAGTATGTTCACGTCCTCTCTGCCACCAGTTTTGGCAGAACCTGTACCTATTGCCTCTTTTACACTCTTTCTTCATTGCAGACTATTTTATTGAGATTGCTAAAAATGTATATAAACCATCACTATCTGTCTGTCATGAAGTTGTCTGACCGGGATTCCCACAGTGACTCCCTTCTGGGAGGCTTCAGCAGTAACTCCCTCTGCTTCCCATTGCAGCAACCTCAGAGCAGGGCAGTTTCAAGGCTAAATTGCTCACAGGGGGAGGGTGTAAAATTTCCCCACAACCCCCTTGGTCTTGAGAACGTTATTTGCAATGTTGTATTAAGCCCACCAGTATAGGTATCCAGGTATAGGTGCCCCCAGCATAGGTATCCAGGTATAGGTGCCCCCAGTATCGGTAGCCAGGTTTAGGTGTCCCCAGTATAGATAGCCAGGCATAGGTCCCCGCAGTATAGGTAGCCAGGCATAGGTGTCCCCTGTATAGGTAGCCAAGTATAGGTGCCCCCAGTATAGGTATCCAGGTTTAGGTGTGCCCAGTATAGGCAGCCAGGCATAGGTGCCCCCCAGTAAAGGTAGCCAAGTATAGGTGCCCCCAGTATAGGTATCCAGGTTTAGGTGTCCCCAGGATAGATAGCCAGGCATAGGTGCCCCCAGTATAGGTAACCAGGTTTAGGTGTCCCCAGTATAGATAGCCAGGCATAGGTGCTCCCAGTATAGGTAGCCAGGCATAGGTGCCCCCAGTATAGATAGCCAGGCATAGGTGCCCCCAGTATAGATAGCCAGGTATAGGTGCCCCCAGTATAGGTATCCAGGTTTAGGTGCCCCCAGTATAGGTAGCCAGGTATAGGTGCCCCCAGTATAGGTAGCCAGTTTTAGGTGCCCTTAGTATAGGTAGCCGGTATAGGTGCACCCAGTATAGGTAGCCAGGTATAGGTGCACCCAGTATAGGTAGCCAGGTATAGGTGCCCCCAGTATAGGTAGCCAGGCATAGGTGCCCCCAGTATAGGTAGCCAGGTTTAGGTGCCCCCAGTATAGGTAGCCAGGCATAGGTGCCCCCCAGTAAAGGTAGCCAAGTATAGGTGCCCCCAGTATAGGTATCCAGGTTTAGGTGTCCCCAGTATAGATAGCCAGGCATAGGTGCTCCCAGTATAGATAGCCAGGTATAGGTGTCCCCAGTATAGGTAGGCAAGTCTAGGTGCCCCCAGTATAGGTATCCAGGTTTAGGTGCCCCAGTATAGGTAGCCAGGTTTAGGTGCCCTTAGTATAGGTAGCCAGGTATAGGTGCACCTAGTATAGGTAGCCAGGTATAGGTGCTCCCAGTATAGATAGCCAGGTATAGGTGTCCCCAGTATAGGTAGGCAAGTCTAGGTGCCCCCAGTATAGGTAGCCAGGTATAGGTGCCCCAGTATAGGTAGCCAGGTTTAGGTGCCCTTAGTATAGGTAGCCAGGTATAGGTGCACCTAGTATAGGTAGCCAGGTATAGGTGCCCCCAGTATAGGTAGCCAGGTATTAGTGTCCCCAGTATAGGTAGCCAGGTATAGGTGCCCCCATTATAGGTAACCAGGTTTAGGTGCCCTTAGTATAGGTAGCCAGGTATAGGTGCACCTAGTATAGGTAGCCAGGTATAGGTGCCCCCAGTATAGGTAGCCAGGTATTAGTGTCCCCAGTATAGATAGCCAGGCATAGGTGTCCCCAGTATAGGTAGCCAGGCATAGGTGCCCCCAGTGTAGGTAGCCAGGTTTAGGTGCCCTTAGTATAGGTAGCCAAGTATAGGTAGCCAGGTATTAGTGCCCTCAGTATAGGTAGCCAGGTTTAGGTGTCCTTAGTATAGGTAGCCAGGTTTAGGTGCCCTTAGTATAGGTAGCCAAGTATAGGTGCCCCAGTATAGGTAGCCAGGTATTAGTGCCCCCAGTATAGGTAGCCAGGTATAGGTGCCCAGGGCCGGCACTTTCATAGGGGCAAAGGGGCAAAGGGGGAAATTGCCCCAGGGCCCCAATATCTATAGGGGCCCCCAAATGCCCCCTCCACTGT
Organism: Hyperolius riggenbachi; assembly: GCF_040937935.1. NCBI lineage: Eukaryota > Metazoa > Chordata > Amphibia > Anura > Hyperoliidae > Hyperolius > Hyperolius riggenbachi. The sequence continues at coordinate 512,046,657 of NC_090648.1, read as the reverse complement.
ACTAAATAGTGTGGCTGCCAGCTATCCCAGAGTGTTGCTGCTCTCCCCTCCTTCATTGTGCCCCCTCCCTCACAGCATCCTGGGTGGACACCCACCTGACCCGCCCCTAGAAACGGGGCTACCTCAGAGGCTGTGCACATATCCCCAAGTGGTAAAAAAAAAAAAAGACCTCCTCAATCGGTACTGGGGCCACTAAGCCTCATACACATACAATTCACAGCCAATAGTATCAAAAGTAACAATCTTTATTATATATCATATATCAGAGAATTGTTAAAATCAATCAAAAACAGAAACGTGGCCCTCAGGACCTCCTTACACAGTGGTAATAACAGAGTATAAACTACACCAACCAAGGTAAATGTGCATGGTTCTGACAATTACACTGTCAGACATATGATAACCATGTTTGGTTGGTGTTTGTAGTGTAGACTATAAATACTTCAAATTACTAGCAGCATCAAGTGTTAATATTACGTTCATTAGTCTATACATCCATCAATCGATATAATTTAATTGCCACAATGGTCAAAGCCCAAAATAAAGTTCCAGGTGCATAAATGTTACTTCAGTCAAGCAATTGAGGGTGCTACTGTATTAGGCAGTTGAGTGATATAAGGTGCTAGTGCAAGTACAATAAGTCTCTGAATTCTTTTAAATGACGTTGTTATGCTGTTGCTACCGAATGCTAACCAATGATGAATAAAGTACTTCTTACCATTAATGCAAATTCTGGTGCTGCATGGTTTTGGTTTTACGAGTAAGTTAGTAGTGCACGTTACAGCTGTAGCATGCTTACTTTAAAAATTTTACTCGGGCCGCCACACTAAGCTTAGTGAATCAACCCCTACTGATTTGTCTGTGAGCCAGATGCAGCCATCAAATGAGCCACATCTGGCTCCAGAGCCATAAGTTCCCTACCCCTGGATTAAGGGCTCTGCCTCTGATACAGGTTTATCTAAAATTGGTCAATGATTGGCCAATCATATCTGAAAGTGTGTACCGGGCACATTTAACACTTGGGGAGTGGCAGAGGCAGCATAGATAGCCTGATTTATGATAGATTTCATGCTGACATAGATTGTGAACTTGTCTACAGTGTATGGTCAGACAACAGATCTCTCTCTAATTAGGTAGATACATTATGATAATATGGTAGGTTATTTGTCTTGTCTTATAATCCACATCTCATCACCAGTGAAAATACCAATATTCTTTTCCCATTCATTTTTGAGAAAATTATGTAAAATGTGTTTTTCCAGCAAAAATGCCATTGAAAAAAAGTTATGTTATTTTTCATGGGTTTTTTTTGAGGTAAAATATCATTTTTGTAGAAAAATATCTGCGGTACAAAATACACGGTAGTTTTTCACGGTTTCACGACAAAAATATTAATTTTATATGATTTCTCAGTAAAATTACGATTTAATGCAAGCACTTTTTTAAGCCAAATAGGATTTTCAATTCCAAAAGGTGAAAATTCGCAAAGCAACACTACTCATCACTCAGGTAGTTAATATCTTTATCCGTTTCTCTATGCTGAAAAGAGTTTAGACTTACCTGTGGGTTCTGGCCAACTGAGTTTTCAGCCATAATAAACAGATGCCTAAAAAGTAAAATGGAAAAATAAAAAAAAAGTTACAAAGTTTTTAAAAGTGGTTTCTATATATGTTAGAGCAAAGCACTACAGAAAAAGAGAGAGAGAGGGAGGCATATGTCTGGTATTGTATGGCATTACGTAGTTACATATACTTACATGGTTTGGTTAAAAAAAAAAAACATCCGTCCATCACATTCAACCAGAAAAAAATAAAACACTGCTCTGTTTTTGTTTTTAAAATCTTTTTATTGTGGAAAGCAAAAAATTACACCAACAAAAATATTGGTGTACACCCATCCACATTTTTCATAAAATAGAATAGTAAAATAAAGAAAAAATAGCAACGAGGGCCCCCATGCAATTAACTTTTTCTCCTGAGTTTTCTCTAAGTGATATTTTCAAACTTGTCAAAAAAAATCCCTTTAAATCACCAGCAAGCAAGAAAATACTTAGAATATTGTATGTATGTACAATCGATACAATCTGCAATCTCGTATAGAGATCTGGTAAGCTGCCACCAACTTGCATTAGCGTACGAATATGCAAATCTTACTCTAGCTAGTCATGTAGGAAAAAGAGTTATTTCAACAACCTCTCTAGGTGTAACAATATACTGTATATATATATATATATATATAAATATACTAGCTGATTGCCCGGCGTTGCCCGGGTATGTATTTGGCTAGTGTTGGCTCCGCCCACTTTTTCTAACCCTAACACACAATTACTCAATGACCAAGTTTGTGAGCTTTGCGGTCTTTGGAATCAATAATTTGCAATGAAATTAAAAAAATATGATTGGCTGTTTGTGGCTCCACCCCCTTTTCTGAATTTGAACCCCAGTCACCCAATGACCAACTGTAGCAGGTTTGAGGCCTGTGCCATTAACAGTGCAAGAATGGCAGCAATTAAATATTCCCCTTGAGAAGCAATAGGTGAAGTTTGAGTCACTTTTGTAGGCTCCACCCACTTTTCTGAATATTTAACCCAGTCACCCAGTGACCAACTGTGCAAAGTTTGAGAACCCTGCCATTAACAGTGTAAGAATGGCTGCAGTATACATTTTCCCAGTGAAATTTGTATTTGTCTCCACCCACTAATGACGTGGAACTGCCCGCCTGTGTATGTATTTGACTGGTTTTGGCTCCGCCCACTTTTTCTAACCCTAACGCACGAACACTCAATGACCAAGTTTGTGAGCTTTGGGGTCTTTGGCATCAATAATTTGTATATTCTCATAGAAATTAAACAAATCAGATTGGCTGTCTGTGGCTGCACTCCTCTCCAACATTTGAACCCCAGTCACCCAATGACCAACTATAGCAGATTTGAGGCATCTGCTACAGCCCCGTTTCTATGAGCGTGCGATACGTGCAATCACCCGGGGCGCTTTATTGTGCGCCAGGATGGGGGCGCCGGAGCGGGGGAACGGACATAATAGTTATAACTCACCTTCTTCATCCATTCCCCCGCAGTTTCAATATCTTTCCTCTCCCGGCGTCCGTCGCCTGGTAACAGCGCCCCCTGTGATGACATACCGCATGTCATCACAGGAAGCGCTGTTACTAATGAGATAGATGCCGGGAAAGGAAGGACATTGAAGCAGCGCGGGTTCAGCGGAAGCAGGTGAGTTATTACTATTATGTCCGCTCCCCCCGCTCCTGCGCCCAACTCATGCTGCCCATACCAACTAACCTAAACTGTGGGAACCTACCTAACACCTGTATTGTGGGGCACCTACCTAACTAACCTAAACTGCCGGAACCTACCTAACTAACCTAAACTGCAGGAACCTACCTATTTAACCTAAACTGCAGGAACCTACCTATTTAACCTAAACTGCAGGAACCTACCTACCTAACTAACCTATACTGCGGGAACCTACCTACCTAACTAACCTATACTGGGGGAACCTACCTATCGAACCTATACTGCGAGAACCTACCTATCTAACCTATACTGCGGGCACCTACCTATCTAAACTATACTGGGGGCACCTACCTATCTAACCCACACTGGTGGCAACTATACAGGCTACCCTATACTGGAGGCACCTACGTAGCTAACCTGTACAACCTGTACTACGGGCACCTATGCCTGGCTCCATGGTGGTAGGGGGGGGGGGGGGGGTTCCGATTTTTACACCCTCGCCCTGGGTGAAATTCAGCCTAGAAACTGCTCTGATCTGCTATTACCAGTGTAAAAATGGCAGCAATTTAAATATTCCATTTGAAAATCAACAGGTGAATTTTGATTGGCTATTATAGGCTCCACCCACTTCCCTGAATATTAATCTCAGTCACCCAGTGACCATCTTGGCAAAGTTTGAGATCCCTGCCATTAACAGTGAAGAAGGGCTGTAGTTTACATTTTCCCAGTGAAATTAGTTTTTAGCTCCGCCCACTTTTTGTAAACTGGACACACAGTCACTCAATGACCATGTTTGTGAGCTTTGGGTCCTTGGCATCAATAATTTGTATTTTCCCAGTGAAATGAAACACATCTGATTGGCTGTTTGTGGCTCTATATCCCATTTTCTGAATTTGAACTCCAGTGACCCAATGACCAACTGTACCAGGTTGGAGGCTTGTGCCATTAACAGTGCAAGAATGGCAGCAATTGTAATATTCCCTTTGAAAATCAACAGGTGAATTTTGATTGGCTTTTTTAGGCTCCACCCACTTTTCTGTATAATAATCTGTACCATTAACAGTGCAAGAATGGCAGCAATGTAAATATTCCCCTTGAAAATCAAAAGATGAATTTTGATTGGCTGTTGTACACTCCACCCACTTCCCTGAATATTAATCTTAGTCACCCAGTGGCCAACTGTGTCAAGTTTGAGAACCCTGCCAATAACAGAATGGCTGAAATCAATCTAACAAATCTGATTGGCTGTTTGTGGCTCCACCGCCTTTAGTGAATTTGGTTCCCAGTCACCCAATTACTGACTGTATCAGGATTGAGGCCTCTGCCATTAACAGTGTAAGAATGGTAGCAATGTAAATATTCCCCATGAAAATCAATAGGTAAATTTTGATTGGCTGTTGTAGGCTCCACCCACATTTCTGAATAATAATCCCAGGCACCCAGTGGCCAATTGTATCAAGTTTGGGAACCCTGCCATGTAAAAAAAATTACCAAGTTTATCAGCTTTGGGGTCCTTGGTATCAATACTTTGTATATCTGATTGGCTGTTTGTGGCTCCGCCCCTTTCTGAATTTGAACCCCAGTCACCCAGTGACCAGCTGTGCCAGGTTTGAGGCATCTGCTATTAACAGTATAAGAATGGTTGCAGTTTAAATATTCCCTTTGAAAATCAAAAGTTGAATTTTGATTGGCTGTTGTAGGCTCCACCCACTTTCCAAAATCTTAATCACATTCACCCAATGACCAACTGTGCAAAGTTTCATATCATCCCAGGTAGTAAGGGATCTGTATACCAAGTTTCGTTCAAATCGGTCAAGCCGTTTTCGAGTGATCGCGGCACATACACACACACACACACACACACACACATACACACACACACACACACATACATCCGATTTTATATATATAGATGTATATATATATATATATATATATATATATACTAGCTGGACGCCCGGCGTTGCCCGGGTATGTATTTGGCTAGTGTTGGCTCTGCCCACTTTTCCTAAACCTAACACACAATTACTTAATGACCAAGTATGTGAGCTTTGCGGTCTTTGGCATCAATAATTTGCAATGAAATAAAATTAATCTGATTGGATGAGGCTCCACCCCTTTTATGAATTTGAACCGCAATTACCCAATGGCCAACTGTACCAGGTACAGGTGATTAACAGTGCAAGAGGCTTGTGCCATTAACAGTGCAAGAATGGCATGAATTAAATATTCCCCTTAAAGATTAATAGGTGGATTTTGATTGGCTTTTATAGGCTCCACCCACCTTTCTGAATATTAATCCCAGTCACCCAGTAACCAACTGTGCAAAGTTTGAGAACCCTACCATTAAAGCTGGCCACTAACGGTCCAATTTCTAGCGAAAAATCGTTAGAGCGATCAGAAATTCTGATCGGATTGGTTGTAAATAATCTCCATTGGTGGGCACAATCGATTATGAACGAGTGAAAAAAATGCAGGGCTGTGGAGTCGGAGTTGGAGTCGTGGAGTCGGAGTCGTGGAGTCGGGCAATTTTGAGTGCCTGGAGTCGGGAAAAAATGCACCAACTCCGACTCCGACTCCTAATGAATTTGTAACTGTAATTAAAATAGAAAATATGATAAAATGTTCTATTTCTCAGATAATAGTCATTAAAAATAATGTATATATACAGTATATATACAGTAATAGCTGTGCTTAGTCCACAAAAATGAAATAAACCAATCAAAATTAGTTACTTGTGCTGCTTCAATAAAGCAGTCCCTGTATTTTTAAAGTCAGATATACATATCTGATTGTGACTGTATATATGATGTGTACACAGGAATCTCTTATATATACTAAATAACATCTATGCTGTAAGAATAAAGCCTGATGTGTAGCTGTGTCACTAATAGAGATGGTCAATGAGATGGAAATAATTCTGCATTGATGCTGATTCATGCAAATGTATGCACTCCCTTTGCTGATGAAATCAAATAATTTGATATGTTATTAAAATTTGGTTTGGTGACTACAAATTAAAGGGTAACGGAGACGGATGAAAAGTAAAGTTTTATACATACCTGGGGCTTCCTCCAGCCCCCTTCAGGCTAATCAGTCCCTCACTGTCCTCCACCACCCGGATCTTCTGCTATGAGTCCTGGTAATTCAGCCAGTCAGCGCTGTCCGGCCGCATGCCGCTCCCACAGCCAGGAACATTCTGCACCTGCGCAATAGTGCTGCACAGGTGTAGTATGCTCCTGGCGGCGGAGTGTGTGCATGCGCACTACGCCTGACTGGCTCAAGTACCTGGACTCATAGCAGAAGATCCAGGTGGTGGAGGAGGACAACGAGGGACTGATTATCCTGAAGGCGGCTGGAGGAAGCCCCAGGTATGTATAAAACTTTAATTTCATCTGTCTCAGGTTTACTTTGTTACACAGTAGTACTATACTCTACATATGCACTCCCCACAGAGCTGCAGGGAATCCACTGAGAATGCTGTGCACATTGAACACAGAGGTGTTGTCTGTTTACAATCTCCTCATTCCTGTGCAGAGTACCTGCACATCATTCTTACATGCACCCACACTTACATTGCCTAGGGCCTGATAGATGTTCTTTGCTCCGGTTTGTACCTTTTACAAGTACTCTTACCAAGGACTAGTTTTAGTCTAAAGGGAATAAATATAGCAGTCTACATATCCTTCTCACTTCAGTTGTCTTGTAAAATTCCTAAGCGTTGGCAGTTAAGAGACGAATTTCATGTTACATACTTTTAATCAACAAAATTGTAATATGCAAATTAGAGGAGTCGGAGTCGTGGAGTCGGAGTCGGTGGAATCCTAAACTGAGGAGTCGGAGTCGGAGTCGGTGGATTTTTGGACCGACTCCACAGCCCTGAAAAAATGTCGCCCAAATCAATTTTCGTCGAACGAAAATTTGGATTTTCTTGGTGGTCGTGATAGATAGGAAGCAAAGATTGGTTAGTTGATGGTGTAGTGAACGATTTTTCGTCCGATCAGTATTTCTGATCGCTCAAACGATTTTTCGCTAGAAATTGGACCATTGGTGGCCAGCTTAACAGTGTAAGAACGGCTGCTGTTTACATTTTCCCAGTAAAATTTGTATTTGTCTCCGCCCACTTATGACCTGGCATTGCCCGCTTATGTATTTGGCTGGTGCTGGCTGCGCCCACTTTTCTAACCCTAACACACAATTAATCAATTACTCAATGACCAAGTTTGTGAGCTTTGCGGTCTTTGGCATCAATAACCTGCATTAAAATGAAACAAATCATATTGGCTGTGTGTGGCTCCACCCTGTTTTATGAATGTAAACTCCAGTCACGCAATGATCAACTGTACCAGGTTTGAGGCCTGTGCCATTAACAGTGCAAGAATGGCAGCAATTAAATATTCCCCTGAAAAATCAATAGGTAATTTTTGATTGCCTTTTGTAGGCTCCACCCACTTTTCTGAATATTAACCCCAGTCACCCAGTGACCAACTGTGCAAAGTTTGAGAACCCTACCGTTAACAGTGTAAGAATGGCTGCTGTTTACATTTTCCCAGTAAAATTTGTATTTGTCTCCGCCCACTTATGACCCCATGTTGCCCGCTTATGTATTTGACTGGTGTTGACTGTGCCTACTTTTCTAACCCTAACACACAATTAATCAATTACCAAGTTTGTGATCTTTGCGGTGTTTGGCATCAATAATTTTTGAAATGAAACAAATCTAATTGGCTGTTTGTGGCTCCACCTCCTTTCTAAAATGGAACCCTAGTCACCCAATGATCAACTGTACCAGGTTTGAGGCTTGTGCCATTAACAGTGCAAGAATGGCAGCAATGTAAATATTCCCCTTGAAAATCAATAGGTTAATTTTGATTGGCTTTTATAGACTCCACTCACTTTTCTGAATATTAATACCAGTCACCCAGCGACCAACTGTGCAAAGTTTGAGAACTCTACCATTAACAGTGTAAGAATGACTGCAGTTTACATTTTCCAGTGAAATTTGTATTTGTCTCCGCCCCCTTTTTGGTTATGGGAATAAAAAGTATCCTATACTTTATTCCAGGTAATGTACTATGTGTGTGCCAAATTTCATTCATATCCGTTCAGCCATTTTTGCGTGATCGAGTAACAAACATCCAAACATCCGAACTTTCCCATTTATTATATTAGTAGGATAGGATAGGATGGGAAAGTTTGGATGTTTGGATGTTTGTTACTCGATCACGCAACAATGGCTGAACGGATTTGAATTAAATTTGGCACACACATAGTACATTACCTGGAATAAAGTATAGGATAGTTTTTGTTCCCATAACCAAAAAGTGGGTGAAGACAAATACAAATGTCACTGAGAAAATGTAAACTGCAGCCATTCTTACACTGTTAATGGCAGGGTTCTCATACTTTGCACAGTTGGTCACTGGGTGACTGGGATTAATATTCAGAAAAGTGGGTGGAGACTACAAAAGCCAATCAAAATTCACCTATTGATTTTCAAGGGGAACATTTTATTGCTGCCTTTCTTGCACTGTTAATGGCACAAGCCCCAAACCTGGTACAATTAGTCATTGGGTGACTGGGGTTCAAATTCAGAAAAGGGGTTGGAGCCACAAACATCCTATCATATTTGTTTCATTTCAGTGCAAATTATTGATGCCAAAGACCGCAAAGATCACAAACTTGATCATTGAGTAATTAAAGTGAACCAGAGACGAAGCACTCTCATTATTATTATTGATTTATAAAGCGCCAACATATTCCGTGACGCTGTTATATATTTTACCATATATATCAGGGGGAACATTAGAGAGAACACCTACCCTGCTCTCTGTTTTATTTTTAACTGTTCAGCTAGCTTCTAATCAGCACTGATAAAATCCCTGACTGAGCATTCAGTCTGGCTTTGCTATAATGACTAAGCTATAATGATTGCTGAGCAGAGCCACAAGGGGGCAGGCTTGGGCTTCAAAAGACACCAGAGAAGACAGACTCAGCTATAAAAATTCCTGAGCAAAGCCAGACTGAATGCTCAGTCGGGGATTTTATCATGGCTGGTAACAAGCAGGCTGAGCAGTGCAGAATGAAACAGAGAGCAGGGTAGGTGTTTTCTCTAATGTCCCCACTGATATATATGGTAAAATACATGAGGGTGCTTCGTCTCTGGTTCACTTTAAGTTATTGTGTGTTAGGGTTAGAAAAAGTGGGCGCAGCCAACAACAGCCAAAAACATACCCTGGAAATGCCGGGTCATCAGTGGGCGGAGACAAATACAAATGTCACTGGGAAAATGTAAACTGCAGCCATTCTTACACTGTTAATGGCAGGGTTCTCAAACTTTGCGCAGATGATCACTGAGTGCCTGGGATTAATATTCATAAAAGTGGGTGGACCCTACAAAAGCCAATCCAAATGTATTTATTGCTTTTCAAGGTAAATATTCAATTGCTGCCATTCTTGCACTGTTAAGGACACAAGCTTCAAACCTGGTACAGTTGATCATTGGGTGACTGGAGTTCAAATTCAGAAAAGAGGGTGGAGCCACAAACAGCCAATCAGATTAGCTTTTTTTTCAATGCAAATTATTGATGCCAAAAACTTCAAAGTTTACAAACTAGGTCATTGATTAATTGTTTATTAGGGTCAGAAAAGTGGGCGGAGCCAACACCAGCCAAATGCATACCAAGGCAACGCCGGGCCGTCAGGTAGTAAATAAATAAATCAAGATTTCATATTGAGGTTGAATGATACTGAAATCAAACAATCTTTATAGGTAAAAAGTATTTTATTCTAAATGATTCAATCTTCCCAAGTTTCTAAGATAGGGGAGGGTACAGGGGTGTAATTAGAGGGGAGTAGCCCCCACAACTGCAGGGGGGCCCAGAGCTGTGTGGGGCCCCAACCACAAGCCCTCCCTTCCTCTGATACAGGGGACCATTCTACAGATCAGGTGTGTTTGTGGCTACACTTGTTATGGGTGTGAAGATCACGATGGCCACACTTGTGTTATGACCCTTGTGAGATGGGCCCCCAGGCTGTGAGGGGCACCAGGGGAGAAAAGGGAAGGACCATTGTGGGTGCAATCAAACAATGGAGATGGCTTCTGTTTTTACATCAACTCCTCATGGTGCTCCAGAACAGTAGTTCTAGCCTAGTGATCTGCAAACTTGGCTCTCCAGCTGTCAAGGAACTACAAGTCCCACAATGCATTGTGGGAGTCTGACAGCCATGATTCATACAGGCAAATGCATTATGGAACTTGTAGTTCTTTAACAGCTGGAGAGCCAAGTTTGCAGATCACTGTTCTAGGCAATTAGTGCGACCCAGAACTCACGCTCCTACTTGCCAACTGTAGGCTGAAATACTTGCCCATGGAGTTCTCTTCATATGTTCTTAGAGATGTGTATATACACCTGATGCTGAAGTCAAACATACCCTGCTCAGCCTCAGTGATCCCATCACGCAATGGGAGACATCCCTTCCAGTGTCACTGTTCATTGTTATGGGAAATTTCAATAGAGCCAACCTCCACCAAGAGCTGCAACGTTTCCACCAGCATATCGCCTGCCCCACTAGGAACTTGAATACGCTCAATCATTGCTAAATGGTCCTGAAAGACACATACAAGGCTGTCCTACGGACAGCAATAGGTTCCTCCAACCACTGTTTCATCCATCTTATATCCACTTACAGGAGGTGCCTGGAATCAGTGAAACTGGTCCTAAAGTCCACCAAAGTTTGGTCAAGCGAGGCCAAGCTCCAACTTCAAGGCTGCTTTGACTGCACTGACTGGTAGCCACTGGAAGCACCAAACCTGGATGAGTGGGTGGACAATGTCACCTCATACATCAGATTCTGCAAGGACTCCTGCATTCCAACCAAGACCTTCAAAGTGTACCCAAACAATAAACCGTGGTACTCCGACAAACTATGGTAACTGCGAAAGAGCAGTACACAAGTCTGGTGACCAGAAAGACTACCTCTATATTATGCTCACTTCAGGTGTCCTTTAAACCAAGGGTGTAACATAAGGGCCTGCAAGGGATGCGGGTGCAGGGGGGGCCCATGGGGGGGGGGGGGTCAAAGCCTGGTAGGGGGCCTGCCGCAAGGGCGTTTTAAGGTGCAGGAGGGGGGCGTAGCACAGGAAGAGGGGGAAGTGGGCACACAGTGGTGGAGATTGTGCCAACTCCCCCCTTACCTCACCTGCCCCTCCTTCAGCGCTCCCGCTTCCCCCCTCCAGAAATGTCAGCGGCGGCAGCCGGTAGGGAACTTACATACTTCCGCATTCCAAACGGCAACTGAGCTCTGCATGTCTCCGCCTTCTTGTCTCTAACGCCGCTTACAGGAAGTGGAGTCAGTGGCGCCGCTTGGAGCATGGAAGTAAGTAAGTTGCCTACCCGCTGCTGCCGCTGACATTTCTAGAGGGGGAGCTGGGAGCGGTGAAAAGGGGTGAGGGAGGGAGGGAGGGGGAGTTGGGCTCCCCTCTGTGTGCCCGCTGCGCTGCTCCCCTCTTCAGGCTACCTATACTGGGGGCACCTATAAACCTGATTAACCCATACTGGGGGCACCTATACACCTGATTAACCTATACTGGGGGCACCTATACACCTGACTAAACTATACTGGGGGCACCTATATGCCTGACTAACCTATACTGGGGGCACCTATACACCTGATTAACCTATACTGGGGGCACCTATACATCTGACTAACCTATACTGGGGGCACCTATATGTCTAACTAACCTATACTGGGGGCACCTATACGCCTGACTAACCTATACTGGGGGCACCTATACACCTGACTAACCTTTACTGGGGGCACCTATATGCCTGACTAACCTATACTGGGGGCACCTATACACCTGATTAACCTATATTGGGGGCACCTATACACCAGACTAACCTATACTGGGGGTACCTATATGCCTGACTAACCTATACTGGGGGCACCTATACACCTGATTAACCTATATTGGGGGCACCTATACGCCTGACTAACCTATACTGGGGGCACCTATACGCCTGACTAACCTATACTGGGGTCACCTATACACCTGATTAACCTATATTGGGGGCACCTATACACCAGACTAACCTATGCTGGGGGCACCTATATGCCTGACTAACCTATACTGGGGGCACCTATACACCTGGTTAACCTATATTGGGGGCACCTATACACCAGACTAACCTATACTGGGGGCACCTATATGCCTGACTAACCTATACTGGGGGCACCTATACACCTGATTAACCTATACGGGGGGCACCTATATGCCTGACTAACCTATACTGGGGGCACCTATAGACCTGACTAACCTATACTGGGGGCACCTACACGTCTGACTAGCCTATACTGGGGGCACCTATACACCTGATTAGCCTATACTGGGGGCACCTATACGCCTGACAAACCTATACTGGGGGCACCTATACACCTGACTAACCACACTGGGGGCACCTATACACCTGACTAACCTATACTGGGGACACCTATACGCCTGACTAACCTATACTGGGGGCACCTATACACCTGATTAACCTATATTGGGGGCACCTATACACCGGACTAACCTATACTGGGGGCACCTATATGCCTGACTAACCTATACTGGTGGCACCTATACACCTGATTAACCTATACGGGGAGCACCTATATGCCTGACTAACCTATACTGGGGGCACCTATACACCTGACTAACCTATACTGGGGGCACCTACACGTCTGACTAGCCTACACTGGGGGCACCTATACACCTGACTAACCTATACTGGGGACATCTATACGCCTGACTAACCTATACTGGGGGCACCTATACACCTGATTAACCTATATTGGGGGCACCTATACACCGGACTAACCTATACTGGGGGCACCTATACACCTGATTAACCTATACGGGGGGCACCTATACGCCTGACTAACCTATACTGGGGGCACCTATACACCTGACTAACCTATACTGGGGGCACCTATACGTCTGACTAGCCTATACTGGGGGCACCTATACACCTGATTAGCCTATACTGGGGGCACCTATACGCATGACTAACCTATTCTAGGGCACCTATACTGGGGGCACCTATACACCTGACTAACCTATACTGGGGGCACCTATACGTCTGATTAGCCTATACTGGGGGCACCTATACGCCAGACTAACCTATACTGGGGGCACCTATACACCTGACTAACAGGGGTGTAGCAATAGGGGTTGCAGAGGTTGCGACTGCATTGGGGCCAGAGGGGCCCCAAAGGGCCCTCCCTGAAGCACAGTATTAGCTCTCTATTGGTCCTGTACTGATTATAATCACATTAATAGATACTTTGAATAGAGGTAATGATTAACAAACTGTTCCCCATCCCCTTCATTGCACCTCTGATACTGCGGTTGTCCTTGGCGGGTTTTGGGGCGCCGTATCAATTGTTATGTATAGAGTGCTTGGGGGGCCCAATCCATTGTAAAACTTGCATCAGGGCCCACAGCTACTTAACTACACCACTGATGACTAACCTATACTCATCCAAAGTTTTGCAGAGGGGCCCTGTGATTTCTAGTCCTGTCCCTGCTTTAAACCCAAATGATGGCAACAATTATTTAAAACTTCCAAAACTATTACCGGTATATTAAACCTAACACTGTTCAGTAAATAAGTGCAAATGAGGGATCAGAAAGATCAACCAAAAGGCAATGACCTTATGAAAAATAAAACATAAGACTATATGCTGGGATAAAAAAATACAAAGAAAAATATACACATGCCTCGGAGAAACACCTAGTATAGTTCATACATGTAGTGTTGAGTCTGAAAGCGCATGCCAGGCAATACAGAGTCAAGCCAGGTGCAATAACAAGTGCTTATTGCACTGTCCCTGTTTATATTCCCAGAGCACATCCTATGAATGTTATAAACCACAGATGATCGCCACAAAAAATAGTTTGATGTCTGAATATATATATATATATATATATATAGAGAGAGAGAGAGAGAGAGAGAGAGAGAGAGAGAGAGTATTCCCTACATAAAAGCTGAAGAGGTGTGAACCAGCTGGTATAAATCTAGGCGGGAAACAGCTTCCCTAGAGGCTATCAAGGCATAGAGAGACTGGTAAATTATCAAGAGAAGAGAAGTACATTTAGTTCCAAAATAGGGATTTTTCCTCCAAAAGGGAAACAGTTGGCCCTCTGCAAACTCACTCAGTGTTAGCTGGGCCATTCTCGCTGCCCCTGCTACAGGTGCCGCATTATGAATGAATGGACACAGCTGATGGAAGGAGATCAATTCAAAATATCTAATTACTTTAACACCATAGTGTCCAACCTCATCATGCCTCTTACTAGAATATTTCCTGACAATAAAAGGTAAGTAGCTACATGACTTCTAAAATAAAAAAATAACAAAAAAAGTCGCTCTTACCTTCTGACAGGAGCTCCGCAGACACACACAAAGGGTTACAGTGTACTCTGTACAAGCCTCTAAGACGTCAAGCAGAGGGAAAACGAAACTAAAAACATTGCAGCGATATGATTGGATACTACACATGCAAATCAGGAAGTTGCATAATCTCAGAAATCCTTTTCAGTAGCTATTTTTTTATGAATTGCTATTATATGTACAGTAGACACCTGTGAATGTTTTTTCATAGGATTACTTTAGCAAATGTGGCTACTTCTGACGATTGAACTTTTTTGAGAAAAATTTTGTTTTTATATAAAGCATTTCAGAACACCCTAAGAAACTTCAACATCCCAACTTTCTATGGTAGGAAAAAGAGAAACATTTTTAGTGTTAATACTGTACATTTAGTTAAAAGACACATAGTTAACGAATGAACCAAACAAATTAGATAACTGAACATTTATAATGTACAGGCAGAGATGTACCCCCTTTCCCATACCCCCCCCCCCCCCCAACATAAAACTACTGTCAGTTAATATTACATTATCATAGCTCCCAACTGTCCCTTTTTCAGAGGGACAGTCCCTTTTTGGGAGCCCTGTCCCTCTGTCCCTCTTTCACCCTCATTTGTCCCTCTTTCAGGACTTTGTCCCTCTTTCTATGTAAATATATATACTTCTATACTAAAAATGTGTTTGATTGACTCTAAACTTTATTCCCATCCTTTAAATTGATACATTACTAATTTTAAAATGTTACTATGAAGGAAAATGAACCAGGATAGAAAGGACCAGTGTGGTTTGAATTATAAAACAACATATGTTTCTTATGAAATCTTTATGGTATGTGTGACTAGAGGCGTGGTGAGGGCGTGGCCAGGGGTGTGACAGGGGCATGGCAGGGGCGTGGCTTAAGTGTCCCTTTTTCTCATCTCAAAAAGTTGGGAGTAATGCATTATTATTATATATATTATATAATATTATTATTATTATTTATTATTTATACTATTTCATAGCCAACATATTGTTCTTTGAATTCAGCTCCTTCTTATTATTATTAGCGTCCCCCCATTTTCTAAACGCTACTTCTCCTACAGTTTTAGGGGTACAAGCCCCAAACTTTCCACACGTATTCGTCTTAAAGCGAAGTACGTTACTTGTGCTTTAATAAGCAATCCCACCCTCTGGGCCCCTGCGGCGGACCCCAGAAACCCCTTTTTTCATATTGACTGACGGAAAAATTTAAAATTGCTGCCACTCATACAATTTTTGAAGCTACACTCCTCATACTCGGACCACATAATGTTGGTGTCACCCCAAATAAAAATATGTATTTGGGGGGGGGGGGCACCCCAAAGTAGGTGGAGCTACCAACGGCCAATGAAAATTTAGCAATTTTCTATACGCTACTCCTCCCAGAGTTTTAGGAGTAGAATTCTGAAACTTTGCACACTTGTTCGGCTCATACCCAAATAGGTTGCTTGTGCTTTGTTAAGCAATCCCACCCTCCGTGCCCCTGTGGTGGACCCCTGAAGACCCCATTTTTCCCATAGACTTTCATTGGAAAATTTTACTTTAACTTTAACTTTTGCCACTCATACAGCTTTGAAGTTACACTCACCAAACGTGGGTCACTTGGTCATGGGGTGAAGCTGTAAGATTCTGTCACATTTTGGGGGCCCAAAAAAGTGGGCGATTTTCCCTATTGACTTCAATGTGCAAATGTAAACAGCTGTAATTCTCACAGTACAAAAGCCAGAGTTCCCAAACTTGGCACAGTGGGTCACTGTGTGACTGGGGTTAAAATTTAGCAAGGTGGGCGGAGCTACATACAGCCAATCAGACACATAGCCAACATCATGTGGTTTTGTCAGAAATGACACCATCTGGTTATTATTATTATTATTATTAATAATAATAATAATAATAATAATAATAATAATAATAATAATAATACATATTTTACATTTGTGAACACTTCAGTAGAACAGCTCAAAGTATGGATTTCAGTAGGCATCAATTACAAACACCATGAAATCAATAGGGAAAAAAATCTTATGGTCTGAATGGGAAACCCAAGTGCAATCACAGAAGCCAGATGTCACCACCAAAGTATTTAATAAAAACCTGTGGTTATTTAAAAAAGGAGGAAAAAAAAAAAAAAGAGTACAACGGTGGGGAGGAGCCATTTATGTATCTTGGAGGGACGCAAAGGAAAGTTGCAAATCTTTCTACCTACAGCTTTGTGGATTCCCTTAAAGAGAACCAGAGATGAAGCACCCTCTTGTATTTACCTTATAAATCAGTGGGAACATGACAATGTCTGCTCTTTGTTTCATTGTTCTCTGTTTAATCTGACTGTTATCACCTCTGATAAGAATCCCTGACTGAGCACTCAGTCTAGCTTTGCTACGGAAAGATTATAGCTGAGTCTGTCTTCTCTGGTGTCTTTTCAAGCCCAAGCCTGCCCCCTTGTGGCTCTGCTATAATGACTCAGCTATAATTATTCCCTGCAAAGCCAGAGTGAATGCTCAGTCCGGGATTCTTATCACAGCTGATAACAGACACTTTTAGCAGTGAGGATGAAACAGAGAGCATGGTAGGTGTTTTCTCTAATGTTCCCACTGATATATATGGTAAACTACACAAGGGTGCTTCGTCTCTGGTTCCCTTTAAAGAGAAACTGTAGCAAAAAGGGGAAAACACAAATCAATACATTGCAAAGGGAGAAGTTAAAAAATTGAAGCGAGATGAAGAATGATTGATATTGGCCATGTAATTTCTTCATATTGGTTGATCAGCCTGCAGGTCATCATCGTTACTACAGGCAGACATGAAAAAAAAACAAAAACCCCACAGCAACAACTGCCATTCTCTGTAACCACACCCCCCAACAATGCGATAGGCTAAAAGGGTTTTTTTTTCTATCGATATACATATGCACAGAGCGGGATACTGGTTACTAATGATGATCAATGAGATGCAAAAACTTCTGAGTTTATGCAAATTTATGTAATTTTTTTAATGCAAACATATGCAGCTTGAAAATGGACCAATCAGTTTAAACCTGGGTGGGACTTGATTGGTTCATTTTCAAGCTGCATATATTTGCATGAGCATTTACATAATTTGCATAAACTTGGAAGTATTTGCATCTCATCGATCCTCCCTACTGGTGACTAGGCCTTTGGAAACATCAGTAATTTCTCACAACGCAACAATGCTCAAAGACAGGAAACTGGCAGGTCCTAGGTCATGACATCACGCTGTGGGAGGGGTTTCACCACAATATTAGCTAGAGGTGGGCGAACAGTTCGGCTGTGTTAGCCGAACTGTTCGGGCTGCCCAACCTGTCATATTGATTTGCCTCTTACTACTTCCGGGTCGCAATGACCCGGAGTAGTACGTCTGCGCTGGCCCGGCGGAGCACGTCCTAGATCGCGCTCCCGTTGCCGGGCACTCTCTGCGCATGTGTGTGACGTCACTCATGACGTCACACACATGCGCAGAGAGTGCCCGGCAACGGCTATTCTTTTTTTTTTTTCAAAAGCTATTTTTTAACTCGCGCTGCTGCAGCAGCTCTCTGTCACAAATCAACCCCATCAAGTGGCATCAAAGAACCAAATGTTAATTCAGGTAATACCTTTAATTACTATTATTTTTTAATTATAGAGAGCCAACAGTGGTGCTCACTGCCAGGTCGTGATCACGCTTACGCGTGGATTCACGATCATTTTGACGCATTCCGCCTCGGACACGCTAAGCCGTGAATAGATTTTCAACCACGAAAATCTGCTTCGGCTTCGCGTGAATGCGGATAGAAATCCGCATTCACGCTCGTGAAACCTGGCGCTGAAGTCGTGGTTAGCGGAAATGCGTCAAACTATGCGGAAGTGACACATTGCAGGCCAATCAGAGTGCCCCAGCCAGGCCCTAGCAACCAATCACAGGAGGGGAGCTATGCCCTCCCCTCCTGAATATAAAGCGGCGGCCATGATGGAAAAGCTCTGTCCTTGCTAGACTGTGGTGCTGAGAGGATTATCTCCAGGCCATTGTTGTTTGAGCAAGTGCATTTATTGTGTTAAAAACAA
Source organism: Hyperolius riggenbachi (assembly GCF_040937935.1). Lineage (NCBI taxonomy): Eukaryota > Metazoa > Chordata > Amphibia > Anura > Hyperoliidae > Hyperolius > Hyperolius riggenbachi. Next base: position 512,027,915 of record NC_090648.1, on the reverse strand, counting down.
AGCGTTTTTTTTGCTAACACTGCTCTTATACTGTACACAGTTAGCTAGTCAGTGAGTGATTGCTGTAGTTAGTTGTAGTCAGTGTAGTGTAGTGGGAGTGTGGGAGTCTAGTGATTATTTAACTGTGTGTAGTGCAGGCAGGTTCAGTGCTGCAGTGTAGTCAGTGTAGTGGGAGTGGGGATTATCTGTGTGTAGTGCAGGCAGGCAGGTTAGTGCAGCTGCAGTGTTCACTTGCATATTCCAGTGACAGTTATACACTTGTACTATTTGCAGGCAGCCAGTCACACCGCTGGCGCCGACACTCTCTGCCAGCGCTGTTCATTCATTCTGTCAGTGACCTTGTGCCCACTGCTCGCTCGCTGGCATATGAGCATCTCATTACACAGTGTGACATCCTTGTGTGCCCACTGCATCCTTCAGTGACCTAGTTGTATATCCAGTGCCCACTGCTGTGCCCACTGCATCCTTCAGTGACCTTGTACTGTGCCCACTGCATCCTTCAGTGACCTTGTACTGTGCCCACTGCATCCTTCAGTGACCTAGTTGTATATCCAGTGCCCACTGCTGTGCCCACTGGATCCTTCAGTGACCTTGTACTGGGCCCACTGCATCCTTCAGTGACCTAGTTGTATATCCAGTGCCCACTGCTGTGCCCACTGCATCCTTCAGTGACCTTGTACTGTGCCCACTGCATCCTTCAGTGACCTAGTTGTATATCCAGTGCCCACTGCTGTGCCCACTGCATCCTTCAGTGACCTTGTACTGTGCCCACTGCATCCTTCAGTGACCTAGTTGTATATCCAGTGCCCACTGCTGTGCCCACTGCATCCTTCAGTGACCTTGTACTGGGCCCACTGCATCCTTCAGTGACCTAGTTGTATATCCAGTGCCCACTGCTGTGCCCACTGCATCCTTCAGTGACCTTGTACTGTGCCCACTGCATCCTTCAGTGACCTAGTTGTATATCCAGTGCCCACTGCTGTGCCCACTGCATCCTTCAGTGACCTTGTACTGTGCCCACTGCATCCTTCAGTGACCTAGTTGTATATCCAGTGCCCACTGCTGTGCCCACTGGATCCTTCAGTGACCTTGTACTGGGCCCACTGCATCCTTCAGTGACCTAGTTGTATATCCAGTGCCCACTGCTGTGCCCACTGCATCCTTCAGTGACCTTGTACTGTGCCCACTGCATCCTTCAGTGACCTAGTTGTATATCCAGTGCCCACTGCTGTGCCCACTGCATCCTTCAGTGACCTTGTACTGTGCCCACTGCATCCTTCAGTGACCTAGTTGTATATCCAGTGCCCAATGCTGTGCCCACTGCATCCTTCAGTGACCTTGTACTGTGCCCACTGCATCCTTCAGTGACCTAGTTGTATATCCAGTGCCCACTGCTGTGCCCACTGCATCCTTCAGTGACCTTGTACTGTGCCCACTGCATCCTTCAGTGCCGTTGTACTGTGCCTGGTGCATCCTTCAGTGACCTTGTACTGTGCCCACTGCATCCAGTGATTCATTACTAGCAACATGTCTGGCAGGGTTTCGCGGGGTGAGAGGAAAGGGAGTTCAATTGCCTCAGCCACTTCTGGGACTGCTCCACGTCCAGGGAGAGGACGCCCAGCTGTACGTATGTTGCCATGGTCCTTCTGTGCTGCTGAATTGACCGCCGGCATTGTCCTCCTCCTCCTGACTCAGTCGCTTCCACCAATGTACTCTGTCTGCGTTCACACTGCCCGGGTCACTGGGTGCATTTAATTTTTTGGCCAGCACTATGACGCTGTGCTGCTACTACTACTACCAGTATGTTGCCGTGGTCCTTCTGTGCTGCTGAACTGACCGCCCGCATAGTCCTTCTCCTGACTCAGTCGCTACCACCACTGCACTCTGCGTTCACACTGCCCGTGTCCACTGACAACTCTGCTGCGATGTCATTGCTAATTGCTGCAAAAAAAACGAAAAAAAAAAAATTACAAAAACCTCTCTGGGGCCTTTTTGGCGTCAGCCACTCATCCTCCTCCAGCGGTACCTTCGCCGCCAAGTGCCATTGGAACTCGCCTTCACCTCTTTGACTGCTTAACGCGTATATCCCTTTTTAAAACCACTTATTACCAATTAATAGCCCCATTTAAAGTGTTGATTTCACTTTAAAATCCATTTTCTCTAGAAAAAAAAAAAAATGTGGAATTTTTCATGTTGAAGTTATGTTGCCCCTTATCACCTCGATAATCCATGCAATTTGGGGGATTGTAGCATGTATGGGGGCTTTGTTATTAACGTTAAAAGAAAATCCGCCTCCGGGCGGGAATCCACGCGTGATTACGCCATTCACGGCAGAAAATCCGCGTGGTTGCGTGGACGCGGACGAAAATCCGCATGCGGCGGGGCCGAATGCGGATTTTTTTTTTGCAACCACGCGGATTGCCGAATTTGTGGATGAGGCACATCCGAGCATCCCTGAGAGCCAACATCTTCCTTAGCGCCGTACCTAATACAAAAACATACAGTAACGTAGAGCAGTTCAGCACATTGTGCAATCAAGACATCCAGCAACGCAGGTACAGATACATACAATTGATTTGATGACCAACAGTATACAGGTTTCTTGCAAGCTTTCGAAACTAGGAACTCCAGTGAAAATAATGTAATAAAAAAAGTGCTTCATTTTTACAATAATTATGTATAAATGATTTAATCAGTGTTTGCCTGTTGTAAATTTTTTTTGCTCCCTGATTTACATTCTGACATTTATCACATGGTGACATTTTTACTGCTGGCAGGTGATGTCAGTTGAAGGAGATGCTGCTTTCTTTTTTGGCAGTTGGAAACAGCTGCAAACAACTATTTCCCACAATGCAATGAGCTTCACAGACAGGAAACTGTCAGGACCATGGTCATACACTGTGGGAGGGGTTTCACCACAATATCAGCCATACAGCGCCCCCTGATGGTCTGTTTGTGAAAAGGAATAGATTTCTCATGGGAAAGGGGGTATCAGCTACTGATTGGGATGAAGTTCAATTCTTGGTTACGGTTTCTCTTTACGTTTCTTTTTCAGGCCTTATGCAGAATTGTGTCAGTACCATACAGTTATGATCCAGTTCTCATGTCTGGAGAAGAAAAGGAGGGGAGATGGCTATATTCCTTGATACATAGTGTGGACGTGGACTTAGCAGCCCCGGAACCCTTTGGGTGCAGCACACAGCAGGCGTGATGTCAGAAAGTGGGGCGTTGTCTCAGGGAGAGGTGTCCGCACACCAGATATTGGTCAGGACAGGAGGACTTTGACACAGTAACCAAGCAACCAAAGTGGTGAGAGCCTCTTGAAGGTATCACATTGTATGCATGCAAAACTTTAAAGGAGGCCATACACATGCCTCCCAACTTTTTGAGATGAGAAAGAGGGACACTTAAGCCACACCACTGATTACGCCCCTGTCACACCCCACATACTATAAAGATTTCATAAGAAAAATATGTTGTTTTTGTAAGTCAAACCACACTATTCCTATCTATCCCGGGTTCATTTTCCTTCATAGTAACATATTCAAATTAGTATTATATCAATGTAAAGGACGGTATTAAGGTTTAGAGGCAATCCAACACATTTTGTAGTAGAGAAATATATATATTTACATAGAAAGAGGGACAAAGTCCTGAAAGAGGGACAAATGAGGAGGAAAGAGGGACAGTTGGGAGCTATGCATACATCAGGCGACTTGGCGGCCGATCGACCATCCAATTCGATTATTATAATCAAATTGGATGAAAATTGATGCCACCAAGTGCATGCCCGACCGACAAAGTGACCAATTTTGCATCCGTGCCACAAGATATCAGGCCGAAGTTGGTTGGTCAGGAGTGCGGCGCTTTCTGGAATGAGCGACAAGACAACAAAACCCCTGCCGCTGCCCCAATGTATAAATGTGCCCCCCCGGTGTGTGCATTTATACATTACCTGTCCTGTAGCAGCCTCTGTGCGGTGTCCGTCCATCTCTCCGGGCGGCTCTCCGTAAACGCTACTGGCGCATATTGTCTGACGTCAGACGCTAGGCGCCAGTGGCATGTATGGAGAGCCACCTGGAGGATTATGGACACCGCGCGGAGGCTGCTACAGGACAGGTAATGTATAAATGCACACACCGGGGGGGCACATTTATACATTGGGGCAGCTGCGTTGCAGACTCAGACGATTCCCTGAAGATTTCATGCTGAAATCGGACGGGAATCGGCCTGCAGTGTATGGGCAGAATCTGCAAAAAGACAAATTTATCTCTAATCAGATTCGATTACAGATAAATTTGTCTCTTTGTCGAATCTGCCCATAATCGTCAGGTCTATGGGGACCTTTAATGAGGCCACACACCATACATTTTTTTTAAATATCTGTTTAATGCACCACACACCATACAGTTCTTGATAAAGTTGGTCTGCAATTTTCAACAAAATAAATAAATAAATAAATAAATAAATTAAAAAAAATAAAAAAACTGGAAATTCAATTGGATGTATCAATCAAAAAAAAGGAAAAGAAAAGCTCTCGATTTTTCAGGGTGGAGGGGTTTCACCACAATATCAGCCATACAGCACCCCCTGGTGGTCTGTTTGTGAAAAGAAATAGATTTCTCATGGGAAAGGAGGTATCAGCTACTGATTGGGATAAAGTTCAATTCTTATGCTCCGTCTACACGGAGCGATGTGACTTATCAATTGAGCCGCTGATGTGGCTCGTTTGATAAGATCCGACAGGTCGGATCTCGCCACCGTCGATTCCCTGCTCGTTCCCCACGAGGGGACAATGGCAGGGAATCAAGCGGAAGATAAGCGGCGCCGGCGGGGACGAGGGGGGATCGAATCCGACGCACGTGCGGCGAGCGGGGACATGGCGGGTTTGCACGGGGACGCGGCAGAGGTGATCTGGCGGCTAATCGAGCTGCCGGATCGCTTCGTGTAGACGGGGCTTCAGTCAGAGTTTCTCTTTAAGAGAGACTATTAAAGCTATACTGAAGCTGATAATTATCCCTATTGTTAAAGGTTCCTGCAGAAGCATTGTGACCCTTTGGAGCTGTTGTTTGTATTCGAGGAAGCACTCCGAAGAAGTTTACAGTTTGCTGTTTGAGGACATTTGAGAGAGTTTTCTTCCCTTTGAGCATAGGGACAGTCGGGTGTGGTGTATGTATATTGGATTGTTGTGTGTGTGGGTGTGTGTGCAGCCGGCCGCATAATTGTTCATTGTCTTATTTTCTGCCTCCAGGAGATCATATATGGCTGTAATTTTAATACACTGATTTTACTTACTGTGCACATTTGACATGGCAGTACAGTCTGAGTATTATAATTTGTGTCTCTAATAGTAAAAAAAAATCCTTAATAAGACGTAGAAGTGGCAGATATTTTGCTTTTTTTTTTTTTTTTTTGCATATTTAGTTAATTGTGGGTTTTATGCTTAGTTTCTCTATGTACATTTTTCAGGGTTGTCTCAAGTACCACATGCAGGGTATAGCCGGTACAAATGTAGTGTTTTGACGTTATTGTGTACAGTCAGTCCCCGGTTAACGAACGAGATAGGGACTGTAGGCTTGTTCTTAACCTGAATCAGTGCTTAAGTCGAAACGCTGTGCCATCTCTGTCCCCTTTGCATCCTATGTGCACCCCCTGTGCCTCCGGTGTCCCTCTCTGTGCCTATTTGTCACCCTGTGCCTCTCTATGTCCCCTCTCTGTGCCTCCTTTTGTCCCTCACTCTGTTTGTACCCACTCTGTGCCTCCGTTTGTACTTCCTCCTTAACACTGGCGTAACAATAGGGGAAGCAGCATGAGGGGAGAGCTTTGCACATCAGTGGGGAGGGGGGACAGTCCCCCCCCCCTCCCTCACCTTGGGCTCTCCCCTCTGCGCTCCCCTCCTGCATCTATGTAAGTGGCAGCAACAGCGGCGGCAGCGGCTATAATTACCTTCATTCACCACGGAGGTTGCCGATCTGCAAGGGCTTCACATTACTTCCTGTTAAAACAGGAAGTAATGTGAAGCTCTTGCAGATCGGAGACCTCCGGTGGTGAATGGAGGTAATTATAGCTGCTGCCGCCGCCGCCGCTGCTGGACCTCTTAGATAGATGCAGGAGGGGAGCACAGAGGGGAGAGCCTGAGGTGAGGGAGGGGGGACTGTCCCCCCTCCCCACTGATGTGCAAAGCTCTCCCCTCATGCTGTGACCTCTCCTGCCCCTCTAAAACGGCCATGAGCGGGCCCCAGGGGGAAGGGGGGGTGTGCTCAAATTCTTGCAGGGAGGCCAGGGACTTCTAGTTATGCCCCTGCTCCTTAACAGCGCTTTGCCGTGCTGTACAGGGCTAGAGGTAGCTGGATGTGGAGAGAGGAGGACAGACAGCGTTGGACTCGTACGGAGGTGAGCAGGGCCGGATTTACCATAAGGCATCGTAGGCACGAGCCTACAGGCGCCTGATGATGGAGAGGCGGCTCACTTTCCTCCCCGAGTGCCTCCCTCCCTTCTTCCCTATGCAGAGTCCTGGTGAGTGTAAATGATTACTCACCCTTTTCTCAGAATTCCACTGATGAGATCTCCCTTCAGTCAGGGCACCTCTAGCTACCTAATACTGAGGTTCCTCTAGCTACTTATTATTGAGGATATTTCTGGCTACCTAATACTAAGGGGCACCTGTAGCTACCTACACCGGGCAGGGGAAGTAAGGGAGAAGTGACAGCTGGGTGAGCAGTGTGGTTTGGCGGGTGTTTGTAGGTTTATGGAGGGCGGAGTCTAGGGTGCCAGGACATCTGTGCCTATAGGCTCCTGTGATGTAAGTCTGGGCCTGCATGCATGGAGGGCGGAGTCTAGGGTGCCAGGACATCAGTGCCTATAGGCTCCTGTGATGTAAATCTGGGCCTGCATGCATGGAGGGCGGAGTCTAGGGTACCAGGACATCTGTGCCTATAGGCTCCTGTGAGGTAAATCCAGGCCTGCATGCATGGAGGGCGGAGTCTAGGGTGCCAGGACATCTGTTCCTATAGGCTCCTGTGAGGTAAATCCAGGCCTGCATGCATGGAGGGCGGAGTCTAGGGTACCAGGACATCTGTGCCTATAGGCTCCTGTGAGGTAAATCCAGGCCTGCATGCATGGAGGGCGGAGTCTAGGGTGCCAGGACATCTGTGCCTATAGGCTCCTGTGAGGTAAATCCGGGCCTGCATGCATGGAGTGCGGAGTCTAGGGTGCCAGGACATTTGTTCCTATAGGCTCCTGTGATGTAAATCCAGGCCTGCATGCATGGAGGGCGGAGTCTAGGGTGCCAGGACATCTGTGCCTATAGGCTCCTGTGATGTAAATCCAGGCCTGCATGCATGGAGGGCGGAGTCTAGTGTGCCAGGACATCTGTGCCTATAGGCTCCTGTGAGGTAAATCCAGGCCTGCATGCATGGAGGGCGGAGTCTAGGGTGCCAGGACATCTGTGCCTATAGGCTCCTGTGAGGTAAATCTGGGCCTGCATGCATGGAGGGGCGGAGTCTAGGGTACCAGGACATCTGTGCCTATAGGCTCCTGTGATGTAAATCCGGGCCTGCATGCATGGAGTGCGGAGTCTAGGGTGCCAGGACATTTGTTCCTATAGGCTCCTGTGATGTAAATCCAGGCCTGCATGCATGGAGGGCGGAGTCTAGGGTGCCAGGACATCTGTGCCTATAGGCTCCTGTGATGTAAATCCAGGCCTGCATGCATGGAGGGCGGAGTCTAGTGTGCCAGGACATCTGTGCCTATAGGCTCCTGTGAGGTAAATCCAGGCCTGCATGCATGGAGGGCGGAGTCTAGGGTGCCAGGACATCTGTGCCTATAGGCTCCTGTGAGGTAAATCTGGGCCTGCATGCATGGAGGGGCGGAGTCTAGGGTACCAGGACATCTGTGCCTATAGGCTCCTGTGATGTAAATCCGGGCCTGCATGCATGGAGGGTGGAGTCTAGGGTGCCAGGACATCTGTGCCTATAGGCTCCTGTGAGGTAAATCCGGGCCTGCATGCATGGAGGGTGGAGTCTAGGGTGCCGGGACATCTGTGCCTATAGGCTCCTGTGATGTAAATCCGGGCCTGCATGCATGGAGGCGGAGTCTAGGGTGCCAGGACATCTGTGCCTATAGGCTCCTGTGATGTAAATCCGGGCCTGCATGCATGGAGGGCGGAGTCTAGGGTGCCAGGACATCTGTGCCTATAGGCTCCTGTGATGTAACTCCTGACCTGCATGCATGGAGGGCGGAGTCTAGGGTGCCAGGACATCTGTGCCTATAGGCTCCTGTGATGTAAGTCTGGGCCTGCATGCATGGAGGGCGGAGTCTAGGGTGCCAGGACATCAGTGCCTATAGGCTCCTGTGATGTAAATCTGGGCCTGCATGCATGGAGGGCGGAGTCTAGGGTACCAGGACATCTGTGCCTATAGGCTCCTGTGAGGTAAATCCAGGCCTGCATGCATGGAGGGCGGAGTCTAGGGTGCCAGGACATCTGTTCCTATAGGCTCCTGTGAGGTAAATCCAGGCCTGCATGCATGGAGGGCGGAGTCTAGGGTGCCAGGACATCTGTGCCTATAGGCTCCTGTGAGGTAAATCCGGGCCTGCATGCATGGAGTGCGGAGTCTAGGGTGCCAGGACATTTGTTCCTATAGGCTCCTGTGATGTAAATCCAGGCCTGCATGCATGGAGGGCGGAGTCTAGGGTGCCAGGACATCTGTGCCTATAGGCTCCTGTGATGTAAATCCAGGCCTGCATGCATGGAGGGCGGAGTCTAGTGTGCCAGGACATCTGTGCCTATAGGCTCCTGTGAGGTAAATCCTGGCCTGCATGCATGGAGGGCGGAGTCTAGGGTGCCAGGACATCTGTGCCTATAGGCTCCTGTGAGGTAAATCTGGGCCTGCATGCATGGAGGGGCGGAGTCTAGGGTGCCGGGACATCTGTGCCTATAGGCTCCTGTGATGTAAATCCGGGCCTGCATGCATGGAGGCGGAGTCTAGGGTGCCAGGACATCTGTGCCTATAGGCTCCTGTGATGTAAATCCGGGCCTGCATGCATGGAGGGCGGAGTCTAGGGTGCCAGGACATCTGTGCCTATAGGCTCCTGTGATGTAACTCCTGACCTGCATGCATGGAGGGCGGAGTCTAGGGTGCCAGGACATCTGTGCCTATAGGCTCCTGTGATGTAAGTCTGGGCCTGCATGCATGGAGGGCGGAGTCTAGGGTGCCAGGACATCAGTGCCTATAGGCTCCTGTGATGTAAATCTGGGCCTGCATGCATGGAGGGCGGAGTCTAGGGTACCAGGACATCTGTGCCTATAGGCTCCTGTGAGGTAAATCCAGGCCTGCATGCATGGAGGGCGGAGTCTAGGGTGCCAGGACATCTGTTCCTATAGGCTCCTGTGAGGTAAATCCAGGCCTGCATGCATGGAGGGCGGAGTCTAGGGTGCCAGGACATCTGTGCCTATAGGCTCCTGTGAGGTAAATCCGGGCCTGCATGCATGGAGTGCGGAGTCTAGGGTGCCAGGACATTTGTTCCTATAGGCTCCTGTGATGTAAATCCAGGCCTGCATGCATGGAGGGCGGAGTCTAGGGTGCCAGGACATCTGTGCCTATAGGCTCCTGTGATGTAAATCCAGGCCTGCATGCATGGAGGGCGGAGTCTAGTGTGCCAGGACATCTGTGCCTATAGGCTCCTGTGAGGTAAATCCTGGCCTGCATGCATGGAGGGCGGAGTCTAGGGTGCCAGGACATCTGTGCCTATAGGCTCCTGTGAGGTAAATCTGGGCCTGCATGCATGGAGGGGCGGAGTCTAGGGTACCAGGACATCTGTGCCTATAGGCTCCTGTGATGTAAATCCGGGCCTGCATGCATGGAGGGTGGAGTCTAGGGTGCCAGGACATCTGTGCCTATAGGCTCCTGTGAGGTAAATCCGGGCCTGCATGCATGGAGGGTGGAGTCTAGGGTGCCGGGACATCTGTGCCTATAGGCTCCTGTGATGTAAATCCGGGCCTGCATGCATGGAGTGCGGAGTCTAGGGTGCCAGGACATTTGTTCCTATAGGCTCCTGTGATGTAAATCCAGGCCTGCATGCATGGAGGGCGGAGTCTAGGGTACCAGGACATCTGTGCCTATAGGCTCCTGTGAGGTAAATCCAGGCCTGCATGCATGGAGGGCGGAGTCTAGGGTGCCAGGACATCTGTTCCTATAGGCTCCTGTGAGGTAAATCCAGGCCTGCATGCATGGAGGGCGGAGTCTAGGGTGCCAGGACATCTGTGCCTATAGGCTCCTGTGAGGTAAATCCGGGCCTGCATGCATGGAGTGCGGAGTCTAGGGTGCCAGGACATTTGTTCCTATAGGCTCCTGTGATGTAAATCCAGGCCTGCATGCATGGAGGGCGGAGTCTAGGGTGCCAGGACATCTGTGCCTATAGGCTCCTGTGATGTAAATCCAGGCCTGCATGCATGGAGGGCGGAGTCTAGTGTGCCAGGACATCTGTGCCTATAGGCTCCTGTGAGGTAAATCCTGGCCTGCATGCATGGAGGGCGGAGTCTAGGGTGCCAGGACATCTGTGCCTATAGGCTCCTGTGAGGTAAATCTGGGCCTGCATGCATGGAGGGGCGGAGTCTAGGGTACCAGGACATCTGTGCCTATAGGCTCCTGTGATGTAAATCCGGGCCTGCATGCATGGAGGGTGGAGTCTAGGGTGCCAGGACATCTGTGCCTATAGGCTCCTGTGAGGTAAATCCGGGCCTGCATGCATGGAGGGTGGAGTCTAGGGTGCCGGGACATCTGTGCCTATAGGCTCCTGTGATGTAAATCCGGGCCTGCATGCATGGAGGGCGGAGTCTAGGGTGCCAGGACATCTGTGCCTATAGGCTCCTGTGATGTAACTCCTGACCTGCATGCATGGAGGGCGGAGTCTAGGGTGCCAGGACATCAGTGCCTATAGGCTCCTGTGATGTAAATCTGGGCCTGCATGCATGGAGGGCGGAGTCTAGGGTACCAGGACATCTGTGCCTATAGGCTCCTGTGAGGTAAATCCAGGCCTGCATGCATGGAGGGCGGAGTCTAGGGTGCCAGGACATCTGTTCTTATAGGCTCCTGTGAGGTAAATCCAGGCCTGCATGCATGGAGGGCGGAGTCTAGGGTGCCAGGACATCTGTGCCTATAGGCTCCTGTGAGGTAAATCCGGGCCTGCATGCATGGAGTGCGGAGTCTAGGGTGCCAGGACATTTGTTCCTATAGGCTCCTGTGATGTAAATCCGGGCCTGCATGCATGGAGGGTGGAGTCTAGGGTGCCAGGACATCTGTGCCTATAGGCTCCTGTGAGGTAAATCCGGGCCTGCATGCATGGAGGGTGGAGTCTAGGGTGCCGGGACATCTGTGCCTATAGGCTCCTGTGATGTAAATCCGGGCCTGCATGCATGGAGTGCGGAGTCTAGGGTGCCAGGACATTTGTTCCTATAGGCTCCTGTGATGTAAATCCAGGCCTGCATGCATGGAGGGCGGAGTCTAGGGTACCAGGACATCTGTGCCTATAGGCTCCTGTGAGGTAAATCCAGGCCTGCATGCATGGAGGGCGGAGTCTAGGGTGCCAGGACATCTGTTCCTATAGGCTCCTGTGAGGTAAATCCAGGCCTGCATGCATGGAGGGCGGAGTCTAGGGTGCCAGGACATCTGTGCCTATAGGCTCCTGTGAGGTAAATCCGGGCCTGCATGCATGGAGTGCGGAGTCTAGGGTGCCAGGACATTTGTTCCTATAGGCTCCTGTGATGTAAATCCAGGCCTGCATGCATGGAGGGCGGAGTCTAGGGTGCCAGGACATCTGTGCCTATAGGCTCCTGTGATGTAAATCCAGGCCTGCATGCATGGAGGGCGGAGTCTAGTGTGCCAGGACATCTGTGCCTATAGGCTCCTGTGAGGTAAATCCTGGCCTGCATGCATGGAGGGCGGAGTCTAGGGTGCCAGGACATCTGTGCCTATAGGCTCCTGTGAGGTAAATCTGGGCCTGCATGCATGGAGGGGCGGAGTCTAGGGTACCAGGACATCTGTGCCTATAGGCTCCTGTGATGTAAATCTGGGCCTGCATGCATGGAGGGTGGAGTCTAGGGTGCCAGGACATCTGTGCCTATAGGCTCCTGTGAGGTAAATCCGGGCCTGCATGCATGGAGGGTGGAGTCTAGGGTGCCGGGACATCTGTGCCTATAGGCTCCTGTGATGTAAATCCGGGCCTGCATGCATGGAGGGCGGAGTCTAGGGTGCCAGGACATCTGTGCCTATAGGCTCCTGTGATGTAACTCCTGACCTGCATGCATGGAGGGCGGAGTCTAGGGTGCCAGGACATCTGTGCCTATAGGCTCCTGTGATGTAAGTCTGGGCCTGCATGCATGGAGGGCGGAGTCTAGGGTGCCAGGACATCAGTGCCTATAGGCTCCTGTGATGTAAATCTGGGCCTGCATGCATGGAGGGCGGAGTCTAGGGTACCAGGACATCTGTGCCTATAGGCTCCTGTGAGGTAAATCCAGGCCTGCATGCATGGAGGGCGGAGTCTAGGGTGCCAGGACATCTGTTCTTATAGGCTCCTGTGAGGTAAATCCAGGCCTGCATGCATGGAGGGCGGAGTCTAGGGTGCCAGGACATCTGTGCCTATAGGCTCCTGTGAGGTAAATCCGGGCCTGCATGCATGGAGTGCGGAGTCTAGGGTGCCAGGACATTTGTTCCTATAGGCTCCTGTGATGTAAATCCAGGCCTGCATGCATGGAGGGCGGAGTCTAGGGTGTCAGGACATCTGTGCCTATAGGCTCCTGTGATGTAAATCCAGGCCTGCATGCATGGAGGGCGGAGTCTAGTGTGCCAGGACATCTGTGCCTATAGGCTCCTGTGAGGTAAATCCTGGCCTGCATGCATGGAGGGCGGAGTCTAGGGTGCCAGGACATCTGTGCCTATAGGCTCCTGTGAGGTAAATCTGGGCCTGCATGCATGGAGGGGCGGAGTCTAGGGTACCAGGACATCTGTGCCTATAGGCTCCTGTGATGTAAATCCGGGCCTGCATGCATGGAGGGCGGAGTCTAGGGTGCCAGGACATCTGTGCCTATAGGCTCCTGTGAGGTAAATCCGGGCCTGCATGCATGGAGGGTGGAGTCTAGGGTGCCGGGACATCTGTGCCTATAGGCTCCTGTGATGATAATCCGGGCCTGCATGCATGGAGGGGCGGAGTCTAGGGTACCAGGACATCTGTGCCTATAGGCTCCTGTGATGTAAATCCGGGCCTGCATGCATGGAGGGTGGAGTCTAGGGTGCCAGGACATCTGTGCCTATAGGTTCCTGTGAGGTAAATCCGGGCCTGCATGCATGGAGGGTGGAGTCTAGGGTGCCGGGACATCTGTGCCTATAGGCTCCTGTGATGTAAATCCGGGCCTGCATGCATGGAGGCGGAGTCTAGGGTGCCAGGACATCTGTGCCTATAGGCTCCTGTGATGTAAATCCGGGCCTGCATGCATGGAGGGCGGAGTCTAGGGTGCCAGGACATCTGTGCCTATAGGCTCCTGTGATGTAACTCCTGACCTGCATGCATGGAGGGCGGAGTCTAGGGTGCCAGGACATCTGTGCCTATAGGCTCCTGTGATGTAAGTCTTGGCCTGCATGCATGGAGGGCGGAGTCTAGGGTGCCAGGACATCAGTGCCTATAGGCTCCTGTGATGTAAATCTGGGCCTGCATGCATGGAGGGCGGAGTCTAGGGTACCAGGACATCTGTGCCTATAGGCTCCTGTGAGGTAAATCTAGGCCTGCATGCATGGAGGGCGGAGTCTAGGGTGCCAGGACATCTGTTCCTATAGGCTCCTGTGAGGTAAATCCAGGCCTGCATGCATGGAGGGCGGAGTCTAGGGTGCCAGGACATCTGTGCCTATAGGCTCCTGTGAGGTAAATCCGGGCCTGCATGCATGGAGTGCGGAGTCTAGGGTGCCAGGACATTTGTTCCTATAGGCTCCTGTGATGTAAATCCAGGCCTGCATGCATGGAGGGCGGAGTCTAGGGTGCCAGGACATCTGTGCCTATAGGCTCCTGTGATGTAAATCCAGGCCTGCATGCATGGAGGGCGGAGTCTAGGGTGCCAGGACATCTGTGCCTATAGGCTCCTGTGAGGTAAATCTGGGCCTGCATGCATGGAGGGGCGGAGTCTAGGGTACCAGGACATCTGTGCCTATAGGCTCCTGTGATGTAAATCCGGGCCTGCATGCATGGAGGGTGGAGTCTAGGGTGCCAGGACATCTGTGCCTATAGGCTCCTGTGAGGTAAATCCGGGCCTGCATGCATGGAGGGTGGAGTCTAGGGTGCCGGGACATCTGTGCCTATAGGCTCCTGTGATGTAAATCCGGGCCTGCATGCATGGAGGCGGAGTCTAGGGTGCCAGGACATCTGTGCCTATAGGCTCCTGTGATGTAAATCCGGGCCTGCATGCATGGAGGGCGGAGTCTAGGGTGCCAGGACATCTGTGCCTATAGGCTCCTGTGATGTAAATCCGGGCCTGCATGCATGCAGGGCGGAGTCTGGGGTGCCAGGACATCTGTGCCTTTAGGCTCCTGTGAGGTAAATCCAGGTCTGCATGCATGGAGGGTGGAGTGTAGGGTGCCAGGACATCTGTGCCTATAGGCTCCTGTGATGTAAATCCGGGCCTGCATGCATGGAGGGCGGAGTCTAGGGTGCCAGGACATCTGTGCCTATAGGCTCCTGTGATGTAAATCCGGGCCTGCATGCATGGAGGGCGGAGTCTGGGGTGCCAGGACATCTGTGCCTATAGGCTCCTGTGAGGTAAATCCAGGTCTGCATGCATGGAGGGTGGAGTCTAGGGTGCCAGGACATCTGTGCCTATAGGTTCCTGTGATGTAAATCCAGGCCTGCATGCATGGAGGGCGGAGTCTAGTGTGCCAGGACATCTGTGCCTAAAGGCTCCTGTGAGGTAAATCCTGGCCTGCATGCATGGAGGGCGGAGTCTAGGGTGCCAGGACATCTGTGCCTATAGGCTCCTGTGATGTAAATCCAGGCCTGCATGCATGGAGGGCGGAGTCTAGTGTGCCAGGACATCTGTGCCTATAGGCTCCTGTGAGGTAAATCCTGGCCTGCATGCATGGAGGGCGGAGTCTAGGGTGCCAGGACATCTGTGCCTATAGGCTCCTGTGATGTAAATCCAGGCCTGCATGCATGGAGGGCGGAGTCTAGTGTGCCAGGACATCTGTGCCTATAGGCTCCTGTGAGGTAAATCCTGGCCTGCATGCATGGAGGGCGGAGTCTAGGGTGCCAGGACATCTGTGCCTATAGGCTCCTGTGAGGTAAATCTGGGCCTGCATGCATGGAGGGGCGGAGTCTAGGGTACCAGGACATCTGTGCCTATAGGCTCCTGTGATGTAAATCCGGGCCTGCATGCATGGAGGGTGGAGTCTAGGGTGCCAGGACATCTGTGCCTATAGGTTCCTGTGAGGTAAATCCGGGCCTGCATGCATGGAGGGTGGAGTCTAGGGTGCCAGGACATCTGTGCCTATAGGCTCCTGTGATGTAAATCCGGGCCTGCATGCATGGAGGGCGGAGTCTAGGGTGCCAGGACATCTGTGCCTATAGGCTCCTGTGATGTAAATCCGGGCCTGCATGCATGGAGGGCGGAGTCTAGGGTGCCAGGACATCTGTGCCTATAGGCTCCTGTGATGTAAATCCGGGCCTGCATGCATGGAGGGCGGAGTCTGGGGTGCCAGGACATCTGTGCCTATAGGCTCCTGTGAGGTAAATCCAGGTCTGCATGCATGGAGGGTGGAGTCTAGGGTGTCAGGACATCTGTGCCTATAGGCTCCTGTGATGTAAATCCGGGCCTGCATGCATGGAGGGCGGAGTCTAGGGTGTCAGGACATCTGTGCCTATAGGCTCCTGTGATGTAAATTCTGGCCTGCATGCATGGAGGGCAGAGTCTAGGGTGTCAGGACATCTGTGCCTATAGGCTCCTGTGATGTAAATCCGGGCCTGCATGCATGGAGGGCGGAGTCTAGGGTGCCAGGACATCTGTGCCTATAGGCTCCTGTGAGGTAAATCCTGGCCTGCATGCATGGAGGGCGGAGTCTAGGGTGCCAGGACATCTGTGCCTATAGGCTCCTGTGATGTAAATCTGGGCCTGCATGCATGGAGGGCGGAGTCTAGGGCGCCAGGACATCTGTGCCTACAGGCTCCTGTGATGTAAATCCGGGCCTGCATGCATGGAGGGCGGAGTCTAGGGTGCCAGGACATCTGTGCCTATAGGCTCCTGTGATGTAAATCTGGGCCTGCATGCATGGAGGGCGGAGTCTAGGGTGCCAGGACATCTGTGCCTATAGGCTCCTGTGATGTAAATCTGGGCCTGCATGCATGGAGGGCGGAGTTTAGGGTGCCAGGACATCTGTGCCTATAGGCTCCTGTGATGTAAATCCGGGCCTGCATGCATGGAGGGCGGAGTCTAGGGTGCCAGGACATCTGTGCCTATAGGCTCCTGTGATGTAAATCTGGGCCTGCATGCATGGAGGGCGGAGTCTAGGGTGGCGGGACATCTGTGCCTATAGGCTCCTGTGAGGTAAATCCAGCCCTGGAGGTGAGTCAGTCTAATGCTGCTGCTGCTGCACGCGCCGACACTTGGGGGACGTTTGAAGCCGCTTCTTCAAACTTCCCCCACGCGGAAATGACGTCATCGCGACGAGATCGAGCCGTTCATAACCGTTTGTATTGCGGGTCGTTCGTAAGTCAGACATTCGTAACCCGAGGACTACCTGTATTTACATGGTGCTAACATTTTGTGCAGTACATTTACAGGGTGTATACAGGGCTGGATCTAGGCAGTTTGCTGCCTGAGGCAAACTTGTGAGGATGTGTCCCTCGATTGGAATGATCGCACAGCAATTTACTCTGCTTCTCACATGACATGCTGCAGCTCAACACAATAGCACACTGGCTGGCTGTGAGTCTGTGACAAACAAACAAACTGCTGCAGCCCCTATTGTTAGGCCACTGACCCCAAACATACCACTTAAGCTGGGTACACACGTTGAGATTTCCCGATCGATCCGCGGGATCAATCGGGATCGATTCGATTATTTCCGATATGCTCGATTGGGTTTCGATCGATACAGCCGTCGATTTTGCATACTTAACATGCAAAATCGACGGCTGTATCTATTGAAACCTGATCGAGCATGTCGGAAATAATCAAATTGATCCGATCAATCCCGCGGATCGAGCAGGAAATCTCAACATATGTACCCAGCATTACTTCAATGTTTTATTTTCTGGGTCTTATCTTTCTTTTTACTGCCACAAATGGATTATTTGTCTTCACCCTCTTTATACCAGGTTGCCAATACCTGAACGTGGCATCACCAATGTTCCCACATATATCCATCACAGTATACCAGTATTATATACCTTAGGCCTCTTTCACACCAAGAAGTTGCGTTTTAGGGGACGTTATGGTCGCATAACGTGCCCCTAACGCAACGCATGGTGGTGTTGAAGTTGGACGTCAGATTGAGCTGCGTTATGCGGCTCTTGGTGCGCTGTTTTCGTTCTATGTATACTGATAGAACAGCCGCTCCAGGATAGTGATGGGAAGTCCAGATCTTTTCAAGGATTCGGATGATTCGAATCGGATCTTTGAACCGAATCATATCATTTTACTAGGGAAGCAGACTGGGGGTGAAATGACTAGCAGGACAGGACTTTCCCTGCACTGTGAGGAAGTGTGGTGAGGAGCTCCTGGAGGTCTCCTGGTGGATTGCTTGTATCCGACTTTGCTGCTTCCTCTTGGGCTTGCGGTGAACTTAAGGTCCCTGCTTCAGGCCTTGGGCCTAGCAGGGGCCTTGCCTATTCTAACTGGCCGCTCCAGGCATGGAGCGGTCGGCTCATACCCCCCTATCACTTCACCTTACCTGGGGGGAGGAGAGATGAACGCTGAAAAGGTGGTGGCCTGGTTCCAGGAGGTGAAGGAGCTCTCTGAAAGCCTGAGGGAGTTGGAAAAGAACTTTAAAAGCATCCGGTACAGACATGGGCTCAGCTGGAAGCCAGAGCGCCTAAAGACTGATCCAATTTTAATATATTTGAAAGCTGAAATTAAAGACAAAAAGAAAAGGCTGGCCTACCTGGAAAGTATTGGTGGTCCCCTGTCTGAGCAGACAATGCACAAAAAACGGTTAAAAGAAATGTTGAAACCTAACACCGATATTGATAGTGATGATGACACCGATGAGTGTGTTATCTTGGAGGAGCACAGCACCCCTCAAGAAAGACTCCCATGGGTGAAGGACGAGGACACCCAGTCCCCAATACCCCTGGGACAAGGCAAGGCCTTTGGAGGAGCGATGACCGGTGAACGCAGTGATGGTGAACCCAAGGAAGTGACCGGGAGTATGACCAGGTTAGTACCCAGCCCTGTGGTGGGTGCCTGGGATGGTGCTGGGGGTGCCTGTACTGTTGCCTCTACTGCCGGGGGTCTGGGCGGCGTGAGTGCTGCTGGGGTCTCCGGTGGGACTGGGGGTGGCGGTGCGGGTGCTTCTGGCACCCAGGATGTGGTTGCTGTGCCTCCCCCCTCTATGTCACCTGGAGGTGGTGGACTGGCTGGGGCTGTAATGGCCTCCCCGGGCACCCGCATGGACCCCCCCCCCGTCGGACCCCCGGGGCCTGCACCGGGGTCACTGCCTGTGGCTCATGCAGGGTCTGGGGAGAAGATGGGGGAGGAGAAATGCACCCAGGGCTCCGGGGATGGCCTACCTGTTGTCCGTGACGTGATCCAAAATGGCGCTGAGATCCTGGATGGCGTGGTGAAGACGCCAAGCCGACTTCCGGTAGAGCCGCCGGAAGTGACGCATGCGGCCGTTTGTCCGGGTGCGCCGCCGTCTAACAGCAAAACCAATGCAGATGACGCGGACGTTGATACGCCCATACGTCTGCCATGCGAAGAAACCAATATGGAGGATGCGGCTGATAGTCCGCATGCGCCGATGCCACGCGGAAGTTTGGATTCAAACAACGCGGCCGGTGGAACACAAACTCCGCCATCTTGCGGAAGTAAGGCTGAAGAGGACGCGGCTGTAAATACGCATGCACAGGCTTCCAATACAGTTTCTAATGCAGAGGAAGTGCCTGGTGGTGCGCAGGCGCAGGATAAAGATGAAAGTCCGCCATCCAAGGCGGAATCTGGAAAGGATGACGCGGAGGAACATGCAAATGAGGAGGTGGGGCCACAGATGGTTGTAGAAAGCATGGAAACAAGTGGAAACGATGATAAAGGGTTGCTTGAAACCCAGGAAGAGGAGAAACCTATGAGAAGAGTTCAAGGGACTGGTCATGTAAACCTGGAAGTATCCCAGGAAGATTTGTCTAAGGGGAACTCTAGTGACGGTGAAAAACCTGATTCTCTTGGAAGCTGGACTCCCCGTAATGTGGGACTGGAACAACTAGCCCAGGAACTTTTCTCTGGGAACGACAATATGGAGGAACAAGAGTCTCTGGTGGTGGAGGTCGAGAATGCATCGGAGGGTGAGAACGCTTCTTTTTCTCCTAATAAGAAAAAGTCAAAGAAAGGAAGGAATAAAATCAGTAAACATGTAAAACTGCCAGTTGGTGAGCAGCATATGGTAGAAGAAACGGATTTAGACAGTGAGGGTACTCAAAAAGGATCATTGGTACAAATGGAGGAGGGAGGTGAGGTACTTCTAGTACAAAAGGGGGGTTTAGTTAGGTCACCCCACAACTCCCTACTAGATGTAATGTTCGAGAGAAACCTAATCTCGTGTTCAGAGTCTGATGGCGATTTAAGTGAGGGGGAAAGGGAGAAAAAAAGGAAGAAAAAGGAGAAAAAGAAAAAACAAAAGAAAAAACATATACAGCCACCACCAGTAGTTAAAGAGGAACTAATTACTGAATTCCATACTGCTGATCTCATTGTTCGATTGGGAAAGAAACAACTAGTTGTTATTGATGCTCATACCCAGGAGGCGGTGATCCAGGAGGTGGAACCGGGGGGGGGGGACTTTTGAGGCTTGCATCTGGTGGGCAGGGGAGACCCCGACTGTGGTCGCCAGTTGGAATTCAGAGCGGGTGGGAGAAAAATGATTGTTGAAAATGAATTATTCAAAGTTTTTGATTTTCAAGGCAGGCAGAATTTCATGGCGACCATATTCGGGTTGGGCCCTAATGCCCCCAGGTGTGAGCCTCCTTCCCCCCCGTTTCCATCCATGTTTCCGCTGCCGAGGTGGGTGTGGGGGTAGATGGTGGGGTGGATGAGGGAGGTGCAGAGAAAACTGGAGGAAGTGAAGTGGCACTCCCTGAACTTGAAAGTGTCATAAGGGTGGGCTTCCCAGGACTGGGGCCTGCCGCAAGACCGGAGGCCCTTGCCTCCATGGCGGCCCCAGCTGGGGGTGTGTCTGCTACTAGGCCGGTTTCCTATTCAAGAGCAGTCAGGAGTGCTGCTTCTGGGAGGAGGGTCCTGGCACCCTGGAGACAGAATTGGATGCCTATACCCCAGGCCGGCGGAATGTGGTACGCCTGAAGTGGGAGCACGCCTCTGCAATTCCCACCAAGAGGGAGTTTGTGCGCTATCTGTTCGACCTGGGGTTTAGGCATGCCGATTTATTCGCAATCCTGGCTCCAGGGGATCCACCGCCCTACTATGATGAATCCTTCCTTTCCCAACAAGGGATGGAGGCGTTTTTGGAAAAGAGGAATCTGTAAATGGGCTTTGGCATGGTTTTGCTGTAGTACGTCTTTCTAGGCAGTCATTGGAAAGGAAGGCGCACATAGTGGTACAGAACGAGAGCATCCCGGTACGTGACTTGATGACTTGGGTCCAGCACTACGCGGACCTCATGTCCCCGCCCCACAGAGTCCTGGATGACCTGGGAATTTGGTGGGGGGAGTATGAGGTGGCGATCAAACTCCGCGTTAAGGAGGGGGTCATCACCCATATTCCCCGTTCCGCCCTCATAGGGCGGGACAAGGTGGTCCCTTTTACCCCGGTCAGCCCAGGACCTGTAATAAGTGTGGCAAGCGGGGTCATTTGGCGAGCGGATTCCCGGATCCGAGGTGCAGCAGGTGCCAGGAGTTCGGGCACATGGCCTCTACATGCAAACGCATAAAGTGCAACTTTTGTTTTTCGAGTATGGCCACCCATACACGGCGTGCCCGGTCTCCTGGAACACTATGCCCTCGGATCTCAAGAGGGCCATGTTGGCTCGTATGGAGGAGGGGCAGAATGTCTCTGCGTATAATCCTAGTGTTTTCCCCCCAGTCCATGTCTCTCCTTGATGTGTTAGAGTATGCTGTCGACCCATCCTCTGTTGCTCCCTCCTCTGTTCCTCCTTCAGCCAACGTGGCCCTTGTAGGGCAATCTGGACCTGGGTCGTCAACTTACGTCCGCGGTGCTGCTCATGGCGGGGACTCTCCTCCCAAGGAGCAGTGACCCAGGCCTACCAGGTCTGGGGGGGATAGAAGAGGTGGGGGAACTAAGGCCCCTCCGCCTACTTCAGAAAATCCCCCAACTAATACTCCTATTCCTCTGCCCAGGAGGCATAATCCTTCTAAGGCTGCCAAGCCCTCTTCTCTCTCTTCCCCTGCCCCGGTCCTTCCCCCTCCCCCCCTTTCTTCCGTTGATCATCTCCCCTCCCTTCCCGCCCCTCCTGCCCCCTCTGGTGATCCTCCTCCTGACCTTTCCCTTCCCTCCCCTATCCCTCCCCTCATTTCTCCCATTGATGGGGGAAATGCTTCCCTTCCTGCTGTTAAACCCTCTGGGGTTGCCTTTGCCTCCCCCCCCCCCCCCCCCCCTTCCCCGAGCCAATGGGTGCTGCTTCTACCTCACGTGGAAGGGAACACCTGACGGCTGAAGAGAGGGAATATTTAGCTGAAAGATTTAAGACCAAGAAAAAGAAAGCTGGGCCTAAGACTTTGCCTCGTGCCTACACTGAGGTAGAGAGAGGGTCTTTGAGGCAGAAGGTTGCCCAGAGGAGACTGGAGAAAAAAGAGGGTTTAAAACTCTCGAATAGATTTAACCTCTTGACTACCTCCCCTCTTTCCTTGGAAGAGGAGGAGATGATAGTCGAGGCCACAGAGACTGTTTGAGGGGGCATTGTCCCGTGTGTTTATGTGTTTTTTATTTTCTTGTTGATGTTGTTTATTTGCTTTTGGTTTTTGTAACTTGTCAAAAGAAGTATGAAGGGAAACCTTAATTATTCTGATGGCTGTTCCCCCACCACTCATGTTGGCAATGATCAACGTTGCCAGCATTAAAATGACCAGAGCTTGAAAATTGGCTTTCTCGATTTTGGCTGCCCATGAGGCTGATGTGTTTTTCCTGCAGGAGACCAGGCTCACCTCTGTGGCTGACCTCTGGTTGGCCGAGAGGGACTGGGTGTCTGGTCCGAGTTTTTGGTCTCTTGCGGGAGAGCCTGGTAGTGGTGTGGCGGTCCTCTTTAGGGCCGACATGGTAACATGCCGGCGAGTAATTGAGCTAGAGATGGGTAGGTGTCTGGTCTTAGACATCTGCATGAGGGGGCAGGATCTCAGGCTAATTACCATCTATGCCAACCCCCGGGTCTCGGGGAGAGAGAAAGCGCCTCTTCATGCAGATCAGGCCATTACTTTTTTCAGCCTATCCTGTGATCCTGGGTGGTGATTTCAACACCGTCATTAGGGCCAAGGAGAGGGCAAGGGCCCAGGTCCAGATAGGTGTAGATGGTAAGTACTTAGCTAAATTAGTTAGTGAGGCAGATCTGGTGGATGTGCACGTTCGTCACTCCCCAGATCTCACGGGGTTCACCTTTTACAGAGGTAGTGCTAGGTCTAGGATAGATAGATTTTTTGTTTCAGAGGGCCTCATAACTTCAACTCCCAAGTTGTTGGCGGTGGAGTTCTCGGATCACCTTATTCTGTCGGTAGGCTTGAATGCTTCAGATGCTCCTCCCAGAGGCCGGGGTATTTGGAGGATGAATTCGACTTTGCTACTGGAAGAGGAGGTGAGACAATCCTTTGAGGAGTTTTTTCAGGCACAGGTCTCCATCCTGGACTGCTTTGATAATAGGTCTGAGTGGTGGGAGGAGGTCAAAAAACGTGCTGTTGGATTTTTCAAGGGTCTAGCGTCCCGTAAGAGTCTTGATAGAAACTTAGCTTACCAGCGTCTAAGGGAGAGGTTGACTGTCCTCGTCTCTGAGGGCGGGGATCCGGGGGAGATCTCCGAGGTCAAACTTCACCTTAAGCGGCAGCAGTACGACCGGCTGGCTTCTTTGGCTCTGGAAAGGGATCATGGTAAATACCGCTCGCCGGATCCCTACCAGAGCTCCAAACAAAGTGCAGCGCTTAAGACGGTCATCGGTCTCAGGGATGCCTCTGGGTCTTTGGCAAGGTCCAGGTCAGAGATCCTAGACATTGCTAGAGGGTTTTACGCTGACCTGCTTGGGGAGAAGCCACTTGACCAGACGAGAATGGAAGACTTCTTGGTCTCCACACCGGGTCTGGAAGATGTTGATATCTCTGCCATAGACTTGACGACAGAGATCACTGCAGATGAAGTAGCGAGAGCCATTGGTGGCCTTGCGCCCAAAAAGACTCCGAGTCCGGATGGACTGACGGCCAAGTTTTACAAGGCCTTCGTGTCCATCTTGGCCCCTCAATTGGCTGGTGCTTTTAATGACTGCCTTGCCGAGGGCCAGTTACCACCCTCCATGAGGCAATCTACAGTGATCCTGCTGTCAAAAGGTCGTGACCCTGAGATGATTGAGAATTGGCGTCCCATCAGCCTTCTCAACGTCGACAGGAAGATTCTGGCGAAAATTTTGTTCTGGCGGTTGTCCCAGGTGACAGATGTACTTTCTCGCCATCAGCACTGCTCTGTTGTGGGTAGGAGTACGCTCTCAGCACTGTTAGCTGTCCGGGAGGTCCTGGAACGGTGTAGGGCTGAAGGTTGGGAAGAGTACCTGCTGACGTTGGACCAGTCTAAGGCCTTTGATCGGGTCAATCATGAGTACCTATGGCGACTACTTACTGTGTATGGTTTGCAGGGGAGGTTTGTTGATTGGCTGCGAACTTTATACAGGGAGGCAGAAAGTTTCATGTTGATCAATGGATGGGTCGGCCGGCCTTTTGAGGTGAGCTCGGGGGTCCGCCAGGGATGTCCGTTGAGTTCTCTGCTGTACGTGTTTGCCATCGACCCCTTCGTAAGGAGGCTAGAGGGCAGCGTGCTTAGTGGGGTTCCGGCTGGCATCTCTGGTAGCTCATCTTTGAAGGTGGTGGCCTACGCCGACGATGTTACTGTGGTGGTCTCAGATGCAGAGGAGGCGTTGGTGGTTGCTGAAGAGATCACTAGGTACTCGTTGGCGTCTGGTTCAAAGATCAATCCAGATAAATGTGAGACGTTTTGGATGGGTAAAGTTGGAGAGTCCTTTAGACTTCCCGGACCTTTTCCCATGCCTCAAGAAGAAATCAAAATTCTCGGCATCAAATTTGGCCCAGGCGATTATGGCCTGCGAAATTGGGAGAGCAAGCTGTCTGATGTCGACAGGAAAGTAGTTCGCTGGAAAGGTTGGAGTTTGACCTTCAGGGAAAGGGTTGACCTGATTAACCACTTGAGGACCGTGGGCTTTACCCCCCTTAAGGACCGGCCACTTTTTTTCCATTCAGACCACTGCAGCTTTCACGGTTTATTGCTCGCTCATACAACCTACCACCTAAATGAATTTTGGCTCCTTTTCTTGTCACTAATAAAGCTTTCTTTTGGTGCTATTTGATTGCTCCTGCGATTTTTACTTTTTATTATATTCATCAAAAAAAGACATGAATTTTGGCAAAAAAATGATTTTTTTTTAACTTTCTGTGCTGACATTTTTCAAATAAAGTAAAATTTCTGTATCCATGCAGCGCGAAAAATGTGGACAAACATGTTTTTGATAAAAAAAACCCCATTCAGTGTATATTTATTGGTTTGGGTAAAAGTTATAGCGTTTACAAACTATGGTGCAAAAAGTGAATTTTCCCATTTTCAAGCATCTATGACTTTTCTGACCACCTGACATGTTTCATGAGGGGCTAGAATTCCAGGATAGTATAAATACCCCCCAAATGACCTCATTTTGGAAAGAAGACATCCCAAAGTATTCACTGAGAGGCATAGTGAGTTCATAGAAGATATTAATTTTTGTCACAAGTAAGCGGAAAATGACACTTTGTGACCAAAAAAAAAAGTTTCCATTTCTTCTAACTTGCGACAAAAAAAAAAATGAAATCTGCCATGGACTCACCATGCCCCTCTCTGAATACCTTGAAGTGTCTACTTTACAAAATGGGGTCATTTGTGGGGTGTGTTTACTGTCCTCGCATTTTGGGGGGGTGCTAATTTGTAAGCACCCCTGTAAAGCCTAAAGGAGCTCATTGGACTTTGGGCCCCTTAGCGCAGTTAGGCTGCAAAAAAGTGCCACACATGTGGTATTGCCGTACTCAGGAGAAGTAGTATAATGTGTTCTGGGGTGTATTTTTACACATACCAATGCTGGGTGGCAGAAATATCTCTGTAAATGACAATTTTTTTATTTTTTTTACACACAATTGTCCATTTACAGAGATCTTTCTCCCACTCAGCATGGGTATGTGTAAAAATACACCCCAAAACACATTATACTACTTCTCCTGAGTACGGCGATACCACATGTGTGGCACTTTTTTGCATCCTAACTGCGCTAAGGGGCCCAAAGTCCAATGAGTACCTTTAGGATTTCACAGGTCATTTTGCGAAATTTCGTTTCAAGACTTCTCCTCACGGTTTAGGGCCCCTAAAATGCCAGGACAGTATAGGAACCCCACAAATTACCCCATTTTAGAAAGAAGACACCCCAAGGTATTCCGTTAGTAGTACGGTGAGTTCATAGAAGATTTTATTTTTTGTCACAAGTTAGCGGAAAATGACACTTTGTGAAAAAAAACAATAAAAATCAATTTCCGCTAACTTGTGACAAAAAATAAAATCGTCTATGAACTCACCGTACTACTAACAGAATACCTTGGGGTGTCTTCTTTCTAAAATGGAGTCATTTGTGGGGTTCCTATACTGTCCTGGCATTTTAGGGGCCCTAAACCGTGAGGAGTAGTCTTGAAACAAAATTTCTCAAAATGACCTGTGAAATCCTAAAGGTACTCATTGGACTTTGGGCCCCTTAGCGCAGTTAGGGTGCAAAAAAGTGCCACACATGTGGTATCGCCGTACTCGGGAGAAGTAGTACAATGTGTTTTGTGGTGTATATTTACACATACCCATGCTGGGTGGGAGAAATAACTCTGTAAATGGACAATTGTGTGTAAAAAAATCAAAAAATTGTCATTTACAGAGATATTTCTGCCACCCAGCATCGGTATGTGTAAAAATACACCCCAAAACACATTATACTACTTCTCCTGAGTACGGCGGTACCACATATGTGGCACTTTTTTACACCCTAAGTAAGCTAAGGGGTCCAAAGTCCAATGAGTACCTTTAGGATTTCACAGGTCATTTTGTGACATTGTTGGTTTCAAGACTACTCCTCCCAGGTTTAGGGCCCCTAAAATGCCAGGGCAGTATAGGAACCCCACTAATGACCCCATTTTAGAAAGAAGACACCCCAAGGTATTCCGTTAGGAGTATTGTGAGTTCATATAAGTTTTTATTTTTTTGTCACAAGTTAGCGGAAATTGATTTTAATAGTTTTTTTTCCCACAAAGTGTCATTTTCCGCTAACTTGTGACAAAAAATAAAATCTTCTATGAACTCACCATACTCCTAACGGAATACCTTTGGGTGTCTTCTTTCTAGAAAGGGGTCATTTGTGGGGTTCCTATACTGCCCTGGAATTTTAGGGGCCCTAAACCGTGAGGAGTAGTCTTGAAACCAACAATGTCGCAAAATGACCTGTGAAATCCTAAAGGTACTCATTGGACTTTGGGCCCCTTAGCATACTTAGGGTGTAAAAAAGTGCCACATATGTGGTACCGCCGTACTCAGGAAAAGTAGTATAATGTGTTTTGGGGTGTATTTTTACACATACCCATGCTGGGTGGGAGAAATATCTCTGTAAATGACAATTGTTTGATTTTTTTTTACACACAATTGTCCATTTACAGAGAGATTTCTCCCACCCAGCATGGGTATGTGTAAAAATACACCCCAAAACACATTATACTACTTCTCCTGAGTACGGCGATAACACATGTGTGACACTTTTTTGCAGCCTAGGTGCGCTAAGGGGCCCAAAGTCCTAATCACAGGTAATTTTGAGGCATTTGTTTTCTAGACTACTCCTCACGGTTTAGGGCCCCTAAAATGCCAGGGCAGTATAGGAACCCCACAAGTGACCCCATTTTAGAAAGAAGACACCCCAAGTTATTCCGTTAGGTGTATGGCGAGTTCATAGAAGATTTTATTTTTTGTCACAAGTTAGTGAAAAATGACACTTTGTGAAAAAAAAAATCAATTTCCGCTAACTTTTGACAAAAAATAAAATCTTCTATGAACTCGTCATACACCTAACAGAATACATTGGGGTGTCTTTTCTCTAAAATGGGGTCAGTTTGTGGGGTTCCTATACCGCCCTGGCAGGGGGTGGTTAGAGGGGAAAATAGATGCAATCAATGCACTGGGGAGGTGATCGGAAGGGGGTCTGAGGGGGATCTGAGAGTTTGGCCGAGTGATCAGGAGCCCACACGGGGCAAATTAGGGCCTGATCTGATGGGTAGGTGTGCTAGGGGGTGACAGGAGGTGATTGATGGGTGTCTCAAGGTGTGATTAGAGGGGGGAATAGATGCAAGCAATGCACTGGCGAGGTGATCAGGGCTGGGGTCTGAGGGCGTTTTGAGGGTATGGGCGGGTGATTGAGTGCCCTAGGGGCAGATAGGGGTCTAATCTGATGGGTAGCAGTGACAGGGGGTGATTGATGGGTAATTAGTGGGTGTTTGGAGGAGAGAATAGATGTAAACACTGCACTTGGGAGGTGATCTGATGTCGGATCTGCGGGCGATCTATTGGTGTGGGTGGGTGATCAGATTGCCCGCAAGGGGCAGGTTAGGGGCTGACTGATGGGTGGCAGTGACAGGGGGTGATTGATGGGTGGCAGTGACAGGGGGTGATTGATGGGTGATCAGTGGTTTTTTACAGGGAAGGACAGATGTAAATAATGCCCTGGTGAATTGATAAGGGGGGGTCTGAGGGCAATCTGAGCGTGTAGGCGGGTGATTGGGTGCCCGCAAGGGGCAGATTAGGGTCTGATCTGATGGGTAACAGTGACAGGTGGTGATAGGGGGTGATTGATGGGTAATTAGTGGGTGTTTAGAGGAGACAATAGATGTAAACACTGCGCTTGGGTGGTGATCTGATGTCGGATCTGCGGGCGATCTATTGGTGTGGGTGGGTGATCAGATTGCCCGCAAGGGGCAGGTTAGGGGCTGATTGATGGGTGGCAGTGACAGGGGGTGATTGATGGGTGGCAGTGACAGGAGGTGATTGATGGGTGATTGACGGGTGATTGACAGGTGATCAGTGGGTTATTACAGGGAAGGACAGATGTAAATAATGCCCTGGCGAATTGATAAGGGGGGGTCTGAGGGCAATCTG
Organism: Hyperolius riggenbachi; assembly: GCF_040937935.1. Lineage (NCBI taxonomy): Eukaryota > Metazoa > Chordata > Amphibia > Anura > Hyperoliidae > Hyperolius > Hyperolius riggenbachi. The sequence continues at coordinate 511,999,300 of NC_090648.1, read as the reverse complement.
AGCGTGTAGGCGGGTGATTGGGTGCCCGCAGGGGGCAGATTAGGGTCTGATCTGATGGGTAACAGTGACAGGTGGTGATAGGGGGTGATTGATGGGTGATTGATGGGTAATTAGTGGGGGTTTAGAGGAGACAATAGATGTAAACACTGCGCTTGGGTGGTGATCTGATGTCGGATCTGCGGGCGATCTATCGGTGTGGGTGGGTGATCAGATTGCCCGCAAGGGGCAGGTTAGGGGCTGATTGATGGGTGGCAGTGACAGGGGGTGATTGATGGGTGATTGACAGGTGATTGACAGGTAATCAGGGGGGATAGATGCATACAGTACACAGGGGGGGGGGGTCTGGGGAGAATCTGAGGGGTGGGGGTGATCAGGAGGGGGCAGGGGGCAGGGGGGGGGTAAAAAAAATAGCGTTGACAGATAGTGACAGGGAGTGATTGATGGGTGATTAGGGGGGTGATTGGGTGCAAACAGGGGTCTGGGGGATGGGAGGGGGGGGGGTCTGAGGGGTGCTGTGGGCGATCTGGGGCAGGGGGGGAGAAATCAGTGTGCTTGGGTGCGACATAGGGTGGCTGCAGCCTGCCCTGGTGGTCCCTCGGACACTGGGACCACCAGGGCAGGAGGCAGCCTGTATAATACACTTTGTAAACATTACAAAGTGTATTATACACTTTGTATGCGGCGATCGTCGGGTTAACATCCCGCCGGCGCTTCCGTATGGCCGGCGGGATGTTGCGGCGGGTGAGCGGAGACAGGCGCCGGCGGAGGATCGCGTCACGGATGACGCGATCGCTCCGCCCATGCCCCTACAAGGACCGCCGCCATTTGTCTATACGGCGGTCCTTGCGGGGTCCACTTCCCGGCCGCCAATTGTCAATACGGCGGTCGGGAAGTGGTTAAAACCTATCTGGTGCCAATATTGTTATATGTCAGCTATGTCGCGATTTTGCCAGCATCCCTGTACACCAGGGTCAACAGCCTGTTTTTCCTATTGTTATGGGGAAACAGGCTGAACCATGTGCGTAGGAATATTACATACAAAACCAGGCGGGAGGGTGGCTTAGGTATGGTCAACCCAATTGTGTTTTTCTCTCTAATCTTCATCAAACACAATCTTGGTAGCCTGTTGTTGGGGAGCCCGCCTGGTTGGGTAGGTATCTTCCAGACCTGGTGTGAGCCTTTCCTTAGAGAATGGATGAGCGGTGGCCCAGTGAAGAATCTGAGGGCACGTCACGGCTATCTTCCGGCCTATGTCTTGCCTTCCATGAAGAAACTATGGCAGTGGGGATTGATAGTGGAGGACATCAGGTCGGTCGACAGGAAAGTCCTGTTGACTAGAGTGGTGGACTCCTACTTTCCTGACTCACTGGCCTTGAGGGATTGCCCAGGCACAATTTTGGAGGAGGGCTTGTGTCTGTTGAATTCAGCGCGGGTACCGAACAAATTGTGGGACATCGCCTGGCTCACCTTCCAGGGCAAACTCTATGTTGGGGGGAACATGAAGTGTCGGGACGTGGCAGAACGTGGTTGTCCTCGGCAGGGGTGTGCTGTTGAGGAGACCATGGACCATTTCCTGATGTCATGCCCCTTCAACGTGGAGGTGTATAAACAGGTGGGGAGGGCCCTCATGTGAGAATCCGCTCAGCTGCCTGCGCAGGCAGGCAGCCTTTTGACCATTGTTTAGGTTTGCTTGCTGCAGGACTCTGGAAAGGAGACCTTCTGTCAGTTGTGCAGCTTGTGTTGCTGAGGGATTTGCATACATTAGTCATGCAAATCCGTTACCTGCCTTCTTTTGATGACTGGCACTATAAAAGCATTCTGCTCCCAGAATGCTTTGCTGGACATTTCCCTTCCATGGTCTGTTCCTGATGGACACTGCTGGAGTGTCAGCCATTGCTATCTAGTATAGTTAATTCCTGGGGGTTGCTTTAGGCTCCCCTTCTAGTCCAGTTAGGTTGTATTATCTGTTTTGCCTGTTCCGTCTGTCTTGTGTTTGGATCGTACAAGCCCTGGCGTTAGCGGCTGTGGATCCTTCTGATTGAGTCTGGAGTGTAGGTTGAAACAGCGGTTGTTTCTGCCTACCTCATCTGTTCTGTCTGCCGTGTGTTTGGATCGCACTCGCCCTAGCGCTAGTGCTGGGGATCCTTCTGTTCTGTCTTCTGGGATCGCGCTAGCCACTTTTCGCTAGCGCTGGGGATCCTTCTGTTCTGTCTTCTGGGATCGCGCTAGCCACTTTTCGCTAGCGCTGGGGATCCTTCTGTTCTGTCTCCTGGGATCGCGCTAGCTACTTTTCGCTAGCGCTGGGGATCCTTCTGTCGCTTGTCCCTGTTTTCGTGTGTCTGTCTTGTCTGCTGCGCTTGCTGGAGGCTCGGTGAGGTAACCGTTAAGCAAGCGCTCGCGTCCTCTGTTTCATGTTTATCTGTTAATGGTTAGTTAGGCGTGCTTGTCTCTATTGTGCTTATCACGTGGAGACCGCGCATAACCGCGTGCACTGTTGCGAATGAGTGCGGTGTTCGCGGTTAGCTAGCGTCTGTTATTTTCCGTATATCCTTATTGTATTATTTGCTGTGCCTTTGCTACTCTCGTGCTCCGCCTTGCTGTACCTTGTGTCACGTCTGGCGATCGCACCTCTCGCGATCGCGTTCCTGCTTCTTATCTGCTGTGGTGTGTGCACAGTCGCGGATTGGCGCACACACATACAACCTGTCCCTTTGCTCAATCTCATTCGCGATCGCCTCTCTTGCGATTGCGTTTCTTCCCTTCGTACAATTCCTGTCTGGCGTGTGTGGTAGGGCAGAGGAGCTGTTCCTCTGCACTCCACAGCTCCACCTGCCGACAGGAATTTCCCTCTGCAGGTGCATAGCACCTAGCCTGGGTGTCCTCAATTATACGCTTGTGGAGGAAATCCGCCGCGTCAGCGCACGTCTGGTGCGCTGACCACGGAGACGATTCCGCAATCGTTACAGAATGCCCAGCCAAACCAAAATTCCCAGGGCAGAGGGAACCTTCGATTTTGTTCAGATGTCATTGCCTGAGGCAAAGGCATATGTGGATCCTATTATAGGTAGGATCGCACACTACATTAAAGCAGTTAAAAAGTCTGTCCTCGTTCCTGACCCCAACCCATATGGAGATTACCTAGATACTGGGTTGTTTGAACCGCCATTTACCTCATGGGAGATTGGGGCCTTGTTGGAAGAGTTTGATTTCGATTGGAAAGCCTTTTGCGATTTTTATATCGCAAAGAGCGCGGATGACCTGAATGATTGTCTCGACTCTATGTACCTTTTGATCGATTCTGATGAATGTGATGAGTGTGATGTGGATCTGGTGATTTATGTGTGGCAGACTATTTTGGACGAATTGCACACACACCAACCAATTATTTCCAATAAAGCGACACCATTGTCACATGATTATTCCTGTCTTTCTGGGGTAAAGCAAGTGAGTTTGGACACTGTGCGACCTGAAATGAATAGGTGTGCCTCGACTGTGGACACCTGCGTGAATTCTGATGGAGTTTCTCCCGTTTGTTTAGAGGTTAAATCTGTGCGATCTGATGCCGGTTTCTCAGATGTTCCTGTCGATTGTGATCGGCGTGAGTGTGTCAGGTTTGTCAATGATTTGTGTGATCCCTTGTCATGTAAAAACAGATCTTCTTCTCTCAGTACTACTTTAAGATCCTCCATCTATGATCTTGCTATGGGGAAAATTCCCAAACTATGCAGTTTCAAGAGTAAAATTAATATGATTCCTCATGTTGTTGTCACAACTTCCCCAAACATGGTTCAGTATGAATGCTCAGACCTAGTCAGGTGTGAATGGGAGCCCCCGTTCCAGAAAAAACAGCTCGAAGCGTTGGCGTATGAATTGGAGAATGATTCAGAGTCGTTTTGTGAGTACTACATTGCCAGAAGTGAATCTGTCTTGAGAGCATGTATAAGTTATGCTTCCGCCTTAAGAGAAAAAAAGGGGTGTGAATTTGACTTTGTGAGTCCGCTGATTTGTATGTGGAAAATGATTCTGAATGAATTACGTGTACGTCATTCAGGTGACGTTTGTAAAGGTACATTGTCAGCTGGCGTTTCTGAGATCCAGCAATCCAGCCTGGAGACCTCAGAATCCCTGTCTTTGGAGTGTTCGGTTTCGCAACCTAAAGCGATTGTGGATTCGCAAATTTTGTGTTCTGTCTCCTCGGATTCGACATCGTTAGCCGAGTCTAAGAATGAGACAGCACTTTGGTTTTGTGAACCTGATACTGAAGCACCTTTGCTCTGTCCAGAGAAGATGTCTCTGAGCCTGCCCTGTATCATGAATAAAGACATTATGTCCACTCGCATTGACATTTGCGAGTCTGATTCTGAAGTAAGTACTGACTCTCCACCCAGTAATCTGGATGAGCCAATATTACCTTGTTTAAAATCTCCTGCAGTGTCCCTAGAGGCTCGTCTAGGTATTGCAACCATTGTTACCTGTTTCTCTGCTATTTTGGAATTGCAGTCTGGTTTGACTGCTATGGAGGAATTTCCCTGTAGTGAAACGAAACTCAGAAAGCCAGAGTTAGTTTCACTAGATATTTCTGTGTATCCCTGTCCTGATGATGAAATTCAGTCTCAGTTTATGGTGAAACCTTTCCTGGGACATCTGCCCGGTTCACAAAATAAAGTTCAAGCCTTGCCCTGTAACATGGATAGTTCAGAATCCTTCTTAGGAAACTTGAAAAAGGATGTTCCTGAGGTCCTGTCTGACCTCCTGGAGATCTCCGAGTTCCTCCCAAAGGGTGCAGAACTTGTAGGAGACGTCTCCTGCCCCCCAAGTCCTTCTGAGGTGTTGCCCACTTCAGTAGGCATTGCTGCCTTGCTGGCTAGCTTTTCAGCTCTGATGGAGCTTCACGCCTGTGTAGTCAATGATGATATTATTGTCACAGAAGTTTCTGAATTTGTATCCGAGTCTTCTTTTGAAAGTCCAGTGCCTGTGACCTCCACTCATGATGTTTCTCTGCCCGGTACTGGTTTTGGTCTTGACGTGCCGGACTCTGAGGTTGGCAGTTCCCCGACATGTCCAGAGGTTTCTCCTGTGCTGGTGTACCCCAGTGTGCTCTGTGACCCAGAAAGCCCAAGTGTGCCTCGGTTACCAGCGTACTCAGATGCTTCCTCGGTGGAGACATGCTCTGATATGGCCTGCCTGCTTGCATGCCCAGAAGTGGTCCCTGAAAGTCTTGATCTTGATGGGTGTCCTCGTAATTTTGAATCCGGAATTGTCATTGGTTCCATGGGGGTTCTTGGTAATTCTCCATGTGAGCCTGGTGATTGTTCTACCCTCTTGGGATCTCTGTGGAGCTTCAAAAGGTTCTGGGAGATTCCGGGAGAGATTTTGCTTGGTACCCTGAATACGATCAACAGCGGCTTTTGTTTTGAAAGAGACACTTCGAACAGGTTTTGTGGCAGATTTGGTATTTTCGGACGCTCCTTGGAAGGTGGTGGGTATTGTCTGGAGGGTGTTGATGGCTTCTTCTCTGGCGTTCACAGTCCTGATGGGTGTTACGCTGAGACTTGTAGTGCTGACGGGCATGTTTCGGTGGCTTCTGTTTCCGATGAGGTCGGTTTCGGGTGGACTGACTCTGGAATTGGACATTGTCGGGCTGGCCCGACCTTCATGAGTCTTCTGTTAGAGTGGTTGGGAGATATCAGTTTTGAGGGTCGTCTGGAATTCGACCCTAGGAGGGGGGGTACTGTGAGAATCCGCTCAGCTGCCTGTGCAGGCAGGCAGCCTTTTGACCATTGTTTAGGTTTGCTTGCTGCAGGACTCTGGAAAGGAGACCTTCTGTCAGTTGTGCAGCTTGTGTTGCTGAGGGATTTGCATACATTAGTCATGCAAATCCGTTACCTGCCTTCTTTTGATGACTGGCACTATAAAAGCATTCTGCTCCCAGAATGCTTTGCTGGACATTTCCCTTCCATGGTCTGTTCCTGATGGACACTGCTGGAGTGTCAGCCATTGCTATCTAGTATAGTTAATTCCTGGGGGTTGCTTTAGGCTCCCCTTCTAGTCCAGTCAGGTTGTATTATCTGTTTTGCCTGTTCCATCTGTCTTGTGTTTGGATCGTACAAGCCCTAGCGTTAGCGGCTGTGGATCCTTCTGATTGAGTCTGGAGTGTAGGTTGAAACAGCGGTTGTTTCTGCCTACCTCATCTGTTCTGTCTGCTGTGTGTTTGGATCGCACTCGCCCTAGCGCTAGTGCTGGGGATCCTTCTGTTCTGTCTTCTGGGATCGCGCTAGCCACTTTTCGCTAGCGCTGGGGATCCTTCTGTTCTGTCTTCTGGGATCGCGCTAGCCACTTTTCGCTAGCGCTGGGGATCCTTTTGTTCTGTCTTCTGGGATCGCGCTAGCCACTTTTCGCTAGCGCTGGGGATCCTTCTGTTCTGTCTTCTGGGATCGCGCTAGCCACTTTTCGCTAGCGCTGGGGATCCTTCTGTTCTGCTACTCTGTCTCCTGGGATCGCGCTAGCTACTTTTCGCTAGCGCTGGGGATCCTTCTGTTCTGTCTTCTGGGATCGCGCTAGCCACTTTTCGCTAGCGCTGGGGATCCTTCTGTCGCTTGTCCCTGTTTTCGTGTGTCTGTCTTGTCTGCTGCGCTTGCTGGAGGCTCGGTGAGGTAACCGTTAAGCAAGCGCTCGCGTCCTCTGTTTCATGTTTGTCTGTTAATGGTTAGTTAGGCGTGCTTGTCTCTATTGTGCTTATCACGTGGAGACCGCGCATAACCGCGTGCACTGTTGCGAATGAGTGCGGTGTTCGCGGTTAGCTAGCGTTTGGTATTTTCCGTATTTCCTTATTGTATTATTTGCTGTGCCTTTGCTACTCTCGTGCTCCGCCTTGCTGTACCTTGTGTCACGTCTGGCGATCGCACCTCTCGCGATCGCGTTCCTGCTTCTTATCTTCTGTGGTGTATGCACAGTCGCGGATTGGCGCACACACATACAACCTGTCCCTTTGCTCAATCTCATTTGTGATCACCTCTCTTGCGATTGCGTTCTGCGCTTCGTACAATTCCTGTCTGGCACTTGTGGAGGTACAGAGGATTGGTTCCTCTGCACTCCCCAGCGCCATCTGCCGACAGGAATTTCCCTCTACAGGTGCGTAGCACCTTTTGCTGGGTGCCTGCAATTACACGCTTGTGGAGGATTTCCGCCGTGTCAGCGCACGCGTTGTGCGCTGATCACGGAGAAAGTTCCACAACCGTTACACCTCAATATCCCGTTTCTGGCGCATCTCAGTTATGCCGAATGGGCTTATGGGGCTTTCAATCAGCGCCAGGGTTATGATTTATGCACGTTGTACGTAGTTAGTCTAGTGGTCAGGAGACACTTGTGGTTGGCACGGTGTGAGTTAGCCATTAGGAAGCAAGACTTGCCCGTCCAAGTGGTGGTGAACAACATTCTGGGTGAGGTATGGAATATTCGGTTCTTGGAGAGGAAGAAGCTGGGGAGAGGGGCTTGGGTTCTGGCGTGGCAGAACATCAAGCCTCCTTGAACCGGTGGAGGCCTTTCCCGGGTGTGAGCTTGTCTGTCTCTTCTCTTTCTCACAGTAGATTTTTGATTTTTATTAGTATTTTTTGAAGTCTGGCCGCAGGCACAAGGGGAGTGTCCCTTTGTGTTTCTTTCTATTTGTTGGTGTGGTTTGTCCTGTTCTGTGGGTTTTGTTTTATTTTTAGTCTCGGGTTATGTAGTGTCTTTAGTCCTTATGTGTTTGTTTATTATTTTTCTTGACGGGCGTAAAAGTCCCGAGGTATGCATGGGGAGTGTATGGTGTAGTGTAGGTGCTGTATTTCACTTTTTAGGTGTTTTTTTTTTTTTTTTTTTGGTGTCTTGTTGTTTGGATGTTGTGATGTAGGTGTTGACTTATGTCTTTGGGTGGTGGTTGATGTTATGTGGTTTTATTTTTATTTTTTGTCTGGTTGTCCAGTTGGTTGTATGTGAATGTATGGTGCTCCCTCAACGGCTATTTGGGTATTTTTGATTGTTGTTTCATATGGAACAGCCTGTTCCTAAGTTTCTTTGTGCAGTATTATATGGCACACATTGTTTCGGTTTATATTATGTTGATTGTAAGATATTATATGCCAATGGAATTATGTAATTTTTGGGATAGACTATTCCCTGTTTTCTTTATGTTATTATTTGTATTGCATACTTTTATTTTATTTATTATTACTGTATGCTATGTGATGTTTATTTTGACTTATTGGCATACTTTTACCTTATTTATTTCCTTTGTATGCTACCTAAGCTTTGTTTAATAAAAAAAAAAAAGTCCCTGCACTGTACATTCTGTATGTTCCTGTTTCTTCCAGACAGACATCCACTGTGAACCGAATCGTTCATTGTGAAGATCCGGATGATTCGACTCACAAAAAAGATCCGGATCAAATGAACGATTCATTCATGATCCGGACAACACTACAGTGCAGTGAATATTAATTAGCCATGTGGCTAGTCACTGAGCCTGTGCAAGCAGTCTAACGCAGCTAAAATCCCCTATAATGCACAGCATGCTGCACTTTCATTCAACGTGTAGCGTTACACTGTAACACAACGTGGGCACTGTGAATAGCCCATTGATTTTTCATTGCTGTGCGGTGGGGGAGCGTTACAGGCTGCTCTAACGTGCGCCTGTAACGTCCCACTGTGAAAGCAGCCTAAGGCCTCGTTCACATCTGAGGAGCGCAGATAGACGTGCGAACCGAACGCAGCGCATCCAATCGCACACCATCTGACAGTGATGGGATCAGCTCTGCACTTCCGGGTAAAATGCAGGCAGCAGAACGCAAGCACTTCCCAGCGCATCGTACTGCTGCGCAGCGCAGTAGATGTGAGCGGTAAGAGGGCAGTCTATGCCCTTCTGCCGTTCCTGCATCTCAGTGCTTTCATATCCACACGGAAGCGCGTATGATGTGAACGAGGCCTAAGGCCTCTTTCACACCAAGACGTTGCGTTTTAGGAGACGTTAAGGTAGCATAACATGCCCCTAACGCAACGCCTGGTGGTGTTGAAGTTGGACGTCAGATTGAGCTGCGGTATGCAGCTCTCAAAGCAGCCGTTTCAGGATAGTGATGGGAAGTCCGGATCTTTTTAAGGATTCGGATGATTCGAATCGGATCATTGAAAAGATCCGGATCTTTGAACCGAATCTTTGAATCATTTTACTAGGGAGGCAGGAAGCAGGGGTGCAGCAGAGTGAGAGGTGCAGGAGAATGAGGGCACATTGAGGGTGCTAGTGGGGAAGGGAGAGATGCAGCAGGAAGATTGTGCTTGTGCACAGAAGCTGCAGTTCCTGTTTCTTCCAGATATCCACTGTGAGCCGAATCCTTCATTGTGATGATCCGGATGATTCGACTCACAAAAAAGATCTGGATCCTTCATGATCTGGACAACACTACAGCGCAGTGAATATTAATTAGCCATGTGGCTAGGAACAATAGTGGACTCTCCCCTTACTGAGCATGTGCAAGCAGTCTAACGCAGATAAAACCACATATAATGCACAGCATGCTGCACTTTATAAATTTATTTGTAACGCGCTAATGGAAGAGGGGCACCGTTATTTACATTTTTAAGCGGATTGCAGCTAGTGGAAAAGGAGCCTTAAAGAAAACCTGTAACAAAAAAAACCTCCCCTGGGGGGTTCTCACCTTGGGTGGGGGAAGCCTCCGGATCCTATTGAGGCTTCCCCCGTCCTCCTCGGTCCCACAACAGCGGCGAAAATCCTCCTGGAGCGGCGGCGAAGTAAATATTTACCTCCCCGGCTCCAGCGCAGGCGCAGTATCAGCTCTCCGCACGGAGATAGGAGAAAATAGCCGATCGCTGTTGGGCCGCTCTACTGCGCAGGCGCAAGCCTCCTGCTCTTGCGTAGTAGAGCGGACTTGACGAAGATTGGCTTTTTTCGCCTATCTCCGTGCGGAGAGCCACAACAGCGCCACCCGCTGGAGCCAGGAAAGGTAAATAAATCAGTGCTTATCAGCGCTTGTCAAGGGTGGATTCCAGGACACTTCGGGGGAGCCAGCGCTGGACTGCCTGCAGCTACAGGAGAGAGGGAAGCGTCATTGGGACCCTGAGGCTTCCCCCTCCCGAGGTGAGTACCCCCCAGGAGAACTTTTTTTGTTACAGGTTCTCTTTAAAGAGCGTCAAGGTTGCTATTTTGGTTTAACCTGTACAGGACCTTGTCACGCCAATCGGCATAAAATCCTGGGGCTGGATTTTGCAGGAGATCGCGCACATGCTGCGCACACATCTCCGCTTGGTAAGCGAAGCTCTGCCAATCGCCGCAAGGAGACTGTTTAGTATATTTAGTATGTACAGCCTATTTAGTACATACAGCGCTACAATCTAAGGCAGCGATGTACTGGGGACAGCCATGTGACACAGCTGTCCCCTCCAGAGGGACAAAAGCGATCCGCTGTGATAGGCTGAAGCCTATCATAGCCGATTGTGCTGATTGGCTGCTTAGGGGAAGAGGAAAAAAAATAGTAATAAATATTAAAAAAATTAACAAATATTTAAAAAAAAAAAAACATTGGGGGAGCGATCAGAGCCCACCAACAGAGAGCTCTGTTGGTGGGGAGAAAAGGGGGGGGGGATCACTTGTGTGCTGAGTTGTACAGCCCTGCAGCTAGGCCTTAAAGCTGCAGGGGCCATTTTTATGAATAGGGGAGGTAAAGCCTTTGGTCCTGAAGAGGTTAAAAGTCTCACGCATATCATGTCATATCCTACACATGCTCAATCTATACCAAACAATGGCACCTGCGAATAATGGCGTTGCCGCTAATCCGTTTGCCGCTTATCGCTATTTAACGTTAAAGCCTTATTGTTATTTAATGTTAAAGCCTTATTGTTATTTAGCGTTAACACACAGAACCCTCTCTGTACCTGCCCCTAACCCCTAAACCCCGCCTGGTGGTGCCTAACCCTAACCACCCCCCTGGTGGTGCCTAACCCTAACACCCCCCTGGTGGTGCCTAACCCTAACCTCCCCCCTGGTGGTGCCTAACCCTAACCACCCCCCTGGTGGTGCCTAACCCTAAGACCCCTCTGGTGGTGCCTAACCCTAACCTCCCCCATGGTGGTGCCTAATCCTAAGACCCCCCTGGTGGTGCCTAACCACCCCCCTGGTGGTGCCTAACCCTAAGACCCCCCTGTTGGTGCCTAAACCTAAGACCCCCCTGGTGGTGCCTAACCCTAACACCCCCCTGGTGGTGCCTAACCCTAGCCACCCCTGGTGGTGCCTAACCCTAAGACCCCCCTGGTGGTGCCTAACCCTAAGACCCCCCAGTGGTGCCTAACCCTAACCTTCACAGTGTTACATTAAATCCATTCACAGTTTTGCAGTTAAATAACGTCTGCAGTTTGGCTTATGTAGGGCGCTATTGATAAATAACGTTACTGTGGGCAATAACGTCTGATGTTTGGCATATGAACTACACTATTGATAAATAACGTTAGTGTGTGCCACTATTGATAAATAACGTTAGTGTGTGCCGTTTTTCTTCTTTTTTCCCTGTGTGCCATTATTATGCAGTACTAACGATAAATAGCAATAAGCGTATCTTTTTAATGCAGCGCCATTTGTATGCATAGGCGCTGTGCGCCATTATTCACTGATCCGATTTATAACACAATAAAAAAGGGCCTAAGCATCCTGCTGCCTTGGTCTGCAGCACAAGTGGCTTTGGGTTTTACAAAATATCACCTCAGTTTACACCTTCTTAGAGACTCAGGCAGGTAGCACACTGGTAGTCATGATTTTGTGGCGCCCTGCGATCACATTTTCTGCATTCATATTTTTCTCTCACTTTTCTTCAAGGAGATACATTTCTATCTTCTCTTTAAAATAATATTTCAGCACCTTGCAATTGAAAAAATAATAAAAATGTAGGTGAAAAAGTACTGACAAAATTATTCTGAGTATTTTCTTGCTTGCTGTGGGCAAAACATCGCCTAGGAGAAAACAGGAGAAAAATGCTTCCTTTCCTATCACCGCCTCTCCTTCCATAATTGATTTCTGCTGTATTCAATATCTTCTAGCCCTGGCCTTTGGCCATTGCACGAGGTGTAGGATAGTTGTAAAATTGAGCAGCATATTCAGATGTCTCTGCAGTGTTAGCACCTTTTGTAAATATAGCTGGTTTTAAGAATAAGCATTAACACTTGTACAGCACAATTCTTTTATCTCCTACAGTACTCAAAGCTCTTTGAGAGGTGCAGCCGCAGTAGTCCGGCCTGAAGCATCCCTCCTATAGAGTGGTGTAACTTTCCAGGAGCGTGGACCATGAGAAAGTACAGTCAGTGGCATCATAAGAAGTCATATAAATATATTTCAAAAGAAGTCACGCTTGGAAATTAATTGTAGAACTTTCATTTTTCAATAAATAAATAAATGAGGACAAATCAATTCACATTTATCAAAATAAAATCCTATACAGTCCTAACAGTGTATCCAACTGTTTTGGAGCTATTTAAGTGCTAGTGCAACATATAGTTAATAGGCTAATGCACCGTAACCAAGAATTGAACTTCATCCCAATCAGTAGCTGATACCCCCTTTCCCATGAGAAATCTATTTCTTTTCACAAACAGAACATCAGGGGGCGCTGTATGACTGATTTTGTGGTGAAACGCCTCCCACAAAAAACTCTGAGGACCGTGGTTCTCCGGGCAGTTTCCTGTCTGTGAACGTTATTGCATTGTGGGAAATAGCTGTTTACAAACCACCTGTGTTTTCTTGCCATTTTCTTTATCAATAAAGTATCACTTACCACTGGGTTAATTGGAAATGGGAATGGCTAGGAGTCAGAAATTTAGGTCTGACTCAAGTACAAGTCAGCCCCTTTGCTTTTATTTAGCGAGTCAGACATACATTTCTAGACTTATAGATGAGTATATACAGTAAATTGCATTTTCTCCTATGGGACTCATAGTGCTTGAAAATTACAGACACAGAAAAAAACACACTCAGTAGGCCACTCTGGCTCCAGTCAAGATTTAAACCCTGGTCTCTTGTGTCAAAGGTGGTAGTTTGACCAGTGTACTATTCAGCCACTGCTCCTTTGCAGCACACATGGGGGGTGGTATTACTATTTTTCATCTGTGGGCGGGTGCAGAGCAGGGACAAGGTCCTCCAGCACCCAAGGCTGAGACACCAAAGTGCGCCCCTCCATCCATGCCACCCGACCAATCAAACACTGATTGCTATTAGACTAAGAGGGCCTCCCCAAGACCTTAATATCTAGTTATCTGGCTTGCAGTCACTGCTAGTGCTATGTATCCCCTTTTCTTACTTCTTTCTGCTTCATACACAATTAGGAATGACAGCTGAATAAATTGTGCTTCCCCTCCTACACTGCGCCCTGAGGCTGGAGCCTCTCCAGCCTATGCCTCGGCCCGACCCTGGGCGGGTGGCTTCAAACAAACTTCTTATTGGTCTCCATAATATGTTTTGATTTAAAGAGAACCCGAGGTGGCCTTGTATTACGTAAGTGGGGCACAGAGGCTGGTTGGGCACACTAACACCAGCCTCTGTTGCCCCATCGTGTGTGTCAAAGACCCCCCTGCTCGCCGCTAAACTCCCCGCAGTGCTGGCGACACGCAGCGCGTCGCCAGCACAATGTTTACTCTATCGCTGTCTGTCAGCGCCGCTCCCACGCCTCCTCCGCATCGCCGCTACCCGCCCTCGTCCCTTCCCTCCAATCAGCGGGAGGGAAGGGACGAGGGCGGGTAGCGGCGATGCGGAGGAGGCGGCGGAGCGGCGCTGACAGACAGCGCTAGAGTAAACATTGTGCTGGCGACACGCTGCGTGTCGCCAGCTCTGCGGGGGTATAGCGGCGAGCAGGGGGGTCTTTGACACACACGATGGGGCAACAGAGGCTGGTGTTAGTGTGCCCAACCAGCCTCTGTGCCCCACTTACGTAATACAAGGCTTCTCTTTAAAAAAAAATCAGTAGTTTATTTGATTGATTAGAAATTTGACAGGCGTGTGGCTACTTTGATGTACAAAATCCTCAGCGCTGTGTATAATCACACTCTCCTGTTATGAACTGCAGTCACCCAATGCTCAAACAGGGACAGATGTGGCCACCATCAGGGTATAAACCACAATATACAAGCTGCCAGTTAACACAGCAGGGGGTAACCGTTTATTAAAACAGAATTGTCATTTACAGAATAAAACATATAACTCACATTGGGGGCATGTGCACATTGGACCCTTTTTGTCTAAAATCGCTTCTAAGGTTTTTGTATGGACTCAATGGTCACATACACCTTATACATATAACCTCTTAAAGGAATACTGTAGGGGGTCGGGGGAAAATGAGTTAAACTTACCCGGAGCTTCTAACAGTCCCCCGCAGACATCCTGTGCCCACGCAGCCACTCACCGATGCTCCGGCCCCGCCTCCGGTTCACTTCTAGAATTTCAGACTTTAACCACTTGATGACCGTTGTGTTAAACCCCCCTAGTGACCAGGCCATTTTTAGTTAATTGGGCCACTGCAGCTTTAAGGCCAAGCTGCAGGGCCGCACAACACAGCACACAAGTGATTCCCCCCTCCCTTTTCCCCCCACCAACAGAGCTCTCTGTTGGTGGGGTCTGATCGCCCCCACATTGTTTATTTTTATTTTTTATAAATATTGATGTCTTTTTTTTTTTAATAAATTTTACTATATTTTTTTTTTTTTAGTTTACCCTCCCCCCCTGCCGGCCAATCGTTCTCTTGTCCCCCAGGGGGACAGCCGTGTCACATGTCTGTCCCCAGTACAGCGCTGCTGCTGATCGCAGTGCTGTACAAAGTAATAAGACATCAAAACTGCCGTCTAACAGTCTCCCGAGTGGCGAACACCGTTCGGAGACTAAAGGCAGGGCGGAGCTCCGCCCCCCAAGTAGGAGATGCGCACGCAGCCTGTGCGCGATCTCCTGCTAGCCCCATAGAAGACCGCCACCGAAGGGCGTGGAGCGGTCCTGGGGCTGCCGCACTGCTCATGCCAATTGGCATGGAGCAGTCGGCAAGTAGTTAAAGTCTGAAAACCACAGCGGGAGCGAGGACACGGCAATGCAGGCGCAGTGGGTTTCCGACTATAAAATCTGAGTTTCCAGAAGTGAACTGGAGGCGGGGCCGGAGCATCGGTGAGCGGCTGCGCGGGCACAGGACGTCTGTGGGGAGCGGAGCATCAGTGAGTGGCTGCGGGGGGCTGAGCATCGGTGAGTGGCTGCGTGGGCACAGGACGTCTGCGGGGGACCATTACACGCAGCCACTCACTGATGCTCCGGCCCCGCCTCCGGTTCACTTCTAGAATTTCTGACTTTACAGTCTGAAAACCACTGCACCTGCGTTGTCGTGTCCTCGCTCCTGCTGATGTCACCAGGAGTGTATTGTGCAGGCCCAGTATGGTCTGTGTCTGCGCAGTACACTCCTGGTGATATCAGCAGGAGCGAGGACACGGGCGTGCAGGCGCAGTGGTTTTCAGACTGTAAAGTCTGAAATTCCAGAAGTGAACCGGAGGCGGGGCCAGAGCATCGGTTAATGGCTGCGCGGGCACAGGATGTCTGCGGGGGACCATTAGAAGCCCCGGGTAAGTTCAACTAATTTCCCCCCGACCCCTTACAGTGTTCCTTTAACCACTTAAGGACCACAGTCTTTTCGCCCCTTAAGGACCAGAGCCTTTTTCTCCATTCAGACCACTGCAGCTTTCACGGTTTATTGCTCGCTCATACAACCTACCACCTAAATGAATTTTGCCTCCTTTTCTTGTCACTAATACAGCTTTCTTTTGGTGCTATTTGATTGCTCCTGCGATTTTTACTTTTTATTATATTCAGCAAAAAAGACATGAATTTTGGCAAAAAAATTATTTTTTTAACTTTCTGTGCTGACATTTTTCAAATAAAGTAAAATTTCTGTATACATGCAGCGCGAAAAATGTGGACAAACATGTTTTTGATTAAAAAAAAACCATTCAGCGTATATTTATTGGTTTGGGTAAAAGTTATAGCGTTTACAAACTATGGTGCCAAAAGTGAATTTTCCCATTTTCAAGCATCTATGACTTTTCTGAGCACCTGTTATGTTTCATGAGGTGCTAAAATTCCAGGATAGTATAAATACCCCCCAAATGACCCCATTTTGGAAAGAAGACATCCCAAAGTATTCACTGAGAGGCATGGTGAGTTCATAGAAGATTTTATTTTTTGTCACAAGTTAGCGGAAAATGACACTTTGTGAAAAAAAAAATAAAAAAAAAAATATCCATTTCTGCTAACTTGTGACAAAAAAAAAGAAATCAGCCACAGACTCACCATAGCCCTCTCTAAATACCTTGAAGTGTCTACTTTCCAAAATGGGGTCATTTGTGGGGTGTATTTACTGTCCTGGCATTTTGGGGGGTTCAAAATTGTAAGCACCCCTGTAAAGCCTAAAGGTGCTCATTGGACGTTGGGCCCCTTAGCACACCTAGGCTGCAAAAAGGGGTCACACATGTGGTATTGCCGTACTCAGGAGAAGTAGTATAATGTGTTTTGGGGTGTGTTTTTACACATACCCATGCTGGGTGGGAGAAATATCTCTGTAAATGACAATCTTTTGATTTTTTTTACACACAATTGTCCATTTACAGAGAGATTTCTCCCACCCAGCATGGGTATGTGTACAAATACACCCCAAAACACATTATACTACTTCTCCTGAGTACGGCGATATCACATGTGTGGCACTTTTTTGCACCCTAACTGCGCTAAGGGGCCCAAAGTCCAATGAGTACCTTTAGGATTTCAAGGGTCATTTTGAGACATTTGTTTTCAAGACTACTCCTCACGGTTTAGGGCCCCTAAAATGCCCGGACAGTATAGGAACCCCACAAATGACCCCATTTTAGAAAGAAGACACCCCAAGGTATTCTGTTAGGAGTACGGTGAGTTCATAGAAGATTTTATTTTTTGTCACAAGTTGGCGGAAAATGACACTTTGTGAAAAATCCAATAAAAATCAATTTCCGCCAACTTGTGACAAAAAATAAAATCTTCTATGAACTCACCGTACTCCTAACGGAATACCTTGGGGTGTCTTCTTTCTAAAATGGGGTCATTTGTGGGGTTCCAATACTGTCCGGGCATTTTAGGGGCCCTAAACCGTGAGGAGTAGTCTTGAAAACAAATGTCTCAAAATGACCCTTGAAATCCTAAAGGTACTCATTGGACTTTGGGCCCCTTAGCGCAGTTAGGGTGCAAAAAAGTGCCACACATGTGGTATCGCCGCACTCGGGAGAAGTAGTTTAATGTGTTTTGGGGTGTATTTTTACACATACCCATGCTGGGTGGGAGAAATATCTCTGTAAATGACAATCTTTTGATTTTTTTTACACACAATTGTCCATTTACAGAGATATTTCTCCCACCCAGCATGGGTATGTGTAAAAATACACCCCAAAACACATTGTACTACTTCTCCTGAGTACGGCAATACCACATGTGTGGCACTTTTTTGCACCCTAACTGCGCTAAGGGGCCCAAAGTCCAATGAGTACCTTTAGGATTTCACAGGTCATTTTGAGAAATTTCGTTTCAAGACTACTCCTCACGGTTTAGGGCCCCTAAAATGCCTGGACAGTATAGGAACCCCACAAATGACCCCATTTTAGAAAAAAGACACCCCAAGGTATTCCGTTAGGAGTACGGTGAGTTCATAGAAGATTTTATTTTTTGTCACAAGTTGGCGGAAAATGACACTTTGTGAAAAATCCAATAAAAATCAATTTCCGACAACTTGTGACAAAAAATAAAATCTTCTATGAACTCACCGTACTCCTAACGGAATACCTTGGGGTGTCTTCTTTCTAAAATGGGGTCATTTGTGGGGTTCCTATACTGTCCGGGCATTTTAGGGGCCCTAAACCGTGAGGAGTAGTCTTGAAAACAAATGTCTCAAAATGACCCTTGAAATCCTAAAGGTACTCATTGGACTTTGGGCCCCTTAGCGCAGTTAGGGTGCAAAAAAGTGCCACACATGTGGTATCGCCGCACTCGGAAGAAGTAGTTTAATGTGTTTTGGGGTGTATTTTTACACATACCCATGCTGGGTGGGAGAAATATCTCTGTAAATGACAATCTTTTAATTTTTTAACACACAATTGTCCATTTACAGAGATATTTCTCCAACCCAGCATGGGTATGTGTAAAAATACACCCCAAAACACATTATACTACTTCTCCTAAGTACGGCAATACCACATGTGTGACCCCTTTTTGCAGCCTAGGTGTGCTAAGGGGCCCAACGTCCAATGAGCACCTTTAGGCTTTACAGGGGTGCTTACAATTTTGAACCCCCCAAAATGCCAGGACAGTAAATACACCCCACAAATGACCCCATTTTGGAAAGTAGACACTTCAAGGTATTTAGAGAGGGCTATGGTGAGTCTGTGGCTGATTTCTTTTTTTTTTGTCACAAGTTAGCAGAAATGGATATTTTTTTTTTTTATTTTTTTTTTCACAAAGTGTCATTTTCCGCTAACTTGTGACAAAAAATAAAATCTTCTATGAACTCACCATGCCTCTCAGTGAATACTTTGGGATGTCTTCTTTCCAAAATGGGGTCATTTGGGGGGTATTTATACTATCCTGGAATTTTAGCACCTCATGAAACATAACAGGTGCTCAGAAAAGTCATAGATGCTTGAAAATGGGAAAATTCACTTTTGGCACCATAGTTTGTAAACGCTGTGTGTGGCACTTTTTTGCAGCCTAACTGCGCTAAGGGGCCCAAAGTCCAATGAGCACCTTCAGGCTTTACAGAGGTACTTACAATTTAGCACCCCCCCCCCCACTTGCCAGGACAGTTAACAAACCCCACAAATGACCCAATTTTGGAAAGAATACACGCTAAGGTATTCCATGAGGGCCATGGTGAGTTCATAGAAAATTTTATTTTTTTGTCACAAGTTAGCGGAAAATGACATTTTGTGAAAAAAACAAACAAACCACAATTTCTGCTAACTTGTGACAAAAAATAAAATATTCTATGAACTCACCATGCACCTAATGGAATACTTTGGGGGGTCCTCTTTCCAAAATGGCATCATTCGTGGGGTCTGTCCTGGCATTTTAGGGTCTCTGCAATCATTACATGTATGGCCAGTATTAGGAGTTTCTGCTATACTCCTTATATTGGGCATAAGGGTAATGCACTCTGGGCTGAAAGGAAAAATGAACGTCAAACAATCAATCAATCAATGTGGATGAAAAAATATCTGCCAAAAAATTTTGAAAAAAATAAAGAGGGGAAGGCGTCTGCCAGGACATAGGAGCTGCCGCCCCAAAAATCCAAACCCACCAGCTCGTATGCCCTGGCAAACCTGATTTATCAATTCACACCGATCGATGTGGATGAACAAATTATTGCCAGAGTTCTTTTTTGATACAAAGTGCTTGCCAAAGCATATGAAACCCAAACACCACTCCTCGGCCCATATGCCTCGGCAAACGTATCTTTTTGACTGCGGAGGAGAAATCTCGTCCTGCAGCGCTGCATGCACCGACTTATGTGTAAGCTGACAGACGCGCATTGTTCTGTCAGGATGCACCATCAGTGCTGCAGCTGATTGGTCGGTCTGGATAGAAAAAAGAGAGAAGAAAAAAGACAAAACAATACAAAAAGGAAGGGAAGGCGTCTGCCAGGACATAGGAGCTGCCGCCCCAAAAATCCAAACCCACCAGCTCGTATGCCCTGGCAAACCTGATTTATCAATTCACACCGATCGATGTGGATGAACAAATCATTGCCAGAGTTCTTTTTTGATACAAAGTGTTTGCCAAAGCATATGAATCCCCAACACCACTCCTCGGCCCATATGCCTCGGCAAACGTATCTTTTTGACTGCGGAGGAGAAATCTCGTCCTGCAGCGCTGCATGCACCGACTTGTGTGTAAGCTGACAAACGCGCAATGTTCTGTCAGGATGCACCATCAGTGCTGCAGCTGGTTAGTCGTTCGCTCGGTCCACCTGGAAGGTTATTTAATGGAAAAAGAGAAAAAATATACAAAAAAAAAACGAAAAACAAGCAAGCAGCAAAGCAATTGCTTCAATATCATTAATAAACTTTGAACTTTTTTAATAAAAACCTTAACATTGCAAACCAAACATTAACTACTTTGCTTACCTGTTTTTTGGTTTTTTTTTTGTTTTTTTTTTAACTTACCTCCCGAGGACAAACCTCTCCTCCCCCATGGAACAATGTGCGAAGTGCAAATCGCACAGAGTTGTGGCGAAGTACATTACGCAATTTGTCCCAAGTGAAAGGAGAGGTTTCTGGCAGCCCTGTGTATTAGGGTCTCTGGAAACCCGATGTTTGGTTTCACACTGCATATTGACATATCCGGTGGGTCGAGCCCGCCGCACCGTATCGTCCAAAACAGACCTTCAGGCAATACCACAAGAGTAGCATTCGGCCTAGTAATGAACTGCGTCGCCATAGACTAACATGACTTCCGCGCCGATCGATATTGCCACAGAAGCCACGCAGTAACGTAGGCATGCACTAGCGTTGAGTCAAGCACTTCCGGCGTAGGGGGGGACCGCAAAGTGTGACTTTCGCTAGGCATTTTGCCCTAACGCATCGCAGCAGTGTGAAATAGCACTGAGAGACCCTTGTGTGCCTACCGCTGTGTGTGGTGTTCCCTACACTCTAATAGTGTACCTGCTCGTGGTACCTCTCAAAACACTCCCCTAGGCATAGGCCAGGCTGGTCAGGACAGGTGGGACAATAAACAGTGGTGTCACGCCTTATTCCAGCCCTGCTGCAGACACGACAACGTTTTCTTCGGATTCGGTGACCTGGGGTACTCGGAATTGGATAGGCGTAATGCCTTCCATGCAGCCGGCTGGTTGCATCTTGGGGTTGGGCCACGGCACCTCCTGGATACAGGAGTTCCATCACGATCTGTTTATGAAATTGAATAAACGATCCAGTTCTCCCAGCCTTAATGTAGAGAACAAAGCTGTTGTAAATTGCCAATTGAATGAGGTAAAAAGACACTTTTTTATACCAGCGTCTTGTTTTTCGGGCAACTAAATAGGGCGCTAACCTCTGGTCATTGAAGTCCACCCCTCCCATGTTAGTATTATACTCATGGACGACAAGGGGTTTTTCAATTACCTCAGTTCGCCGTTGAATTTCAACTGTCGTGTCTGCGTGAATGGTGGACAGGAAGTAAACCTCCCTCTTGTCCTTCCATTTCACCGCGAGCAGGTCGTCAGCACACAAGGCGGCCCTCTGCCCCCGTTGAAGTCTGGTGGTAATGAGCCGTTGGGGGAAGCCCCGGCGACTAGGCCGCACGGTGCCACAGCATCGGATTTTTTCTATTTTTAAGTGCTGAAAGAGGGCCACACTTGTGTAATAATTGTCCACAAAAAGATGGTACCCCTTCTGGAACAAGGGTGACACCAAGTCCCACACAACCTTTCCACTGCTCCCCAGGTAGTCAGGGCATCCGACCGGCTCCAATTTGGAGTCTTTTCCCTCATAGACCCTAAAATAAGATGTATAGCCTGTGGCCCTTTCACAGAGCTTATACAGTTTCACCCCATACCGGGCGCGATTGCTTGGGATGTACTGTTTGATGCGAAGGCGCCCCGTAAAGCGTATGAGGGACTCGTCTACGCAGATGTCCTGGTCAGGGGTATAAGCATCTGCAAATCTGGATGACAGGTGGTCTATGAGGGGTCGAATTTTGTGGAGCCGGTCAAAAGCAGAGTGGTCACTTCGATGACAGGTTTCGTTGTTATTGAAGTGCAGGAAGCGCAGGATGTTCTCAAATCGTGTCCTGGACATGGCAGCAGAGTACAGGGGAACATGATATGCTGGGTCCGTAGACCAATAAGACCGCAACACATTCTGCTTTACTAGTCCCGTGTGAAGGAGAAGGCCCAAAAAAAATTTCATTTCGGAAACTTGGACTGGTTTCCACCGAAAAGGCTGGGCAAGGAACTTTTCCGGATTGGCGGTTATATATTGTGTGGCCTTACGGTTGGTCTCTGCCACAATTAAGTCTAAGAGATCCTGGGTGAAGAACAGATAGAAAAAGTCTAGGGCCGATCCTAGATTATCTGTCTCCACCTGGACTCCAGACTGGGCGGTGAAAGGGGGAAGTACGGGTGCGGCGGAATCAGGGGATTGCCAATTTGGGTTTGCCAGCACCTCTGGTAAATTAGGGGTAGTACGGGCCCGTCTTCTAGGTGGCTGCGACTGGGATCTTACTGCACGTGCCACCGAACCAGTTTCAACTTCCATGCTGGTGCTCGCCACTTCACCAGGGTCTACGGAAGTACTGGTGCTAGGTCCAGGAGATGTTGTGCTGCTGGTGCCTGCCCCACCATGAAATCTCAGACCAGCACGAACACCACTCTGCTGCCCTTGAGGCCGATCCTGCGCCACCTGCGGTCCAACATGGGGTGTGGTACGCCTGGCTTTAGCCGGGACCTCAACCTCGTCATCACTATCGGTCAGTGAGCCACTGCTCAATTCAGGTTCAAACTCTGACCCGGAAGATTCGTCGAATGAGGCGTCCCAATCGTCCTCATCCGACTGGGCCATGTACCTGAGAACCTCATCATCGGAATACCCCTTTCTTGCCATGGTGGGCTGCTAAATTTAGTGGGTATTCCTCTGAGACTACCTAGAAAAAAAGAGCACCTACCTAGCAAAAGGGAGTATTTGAGAGGTAGAAAGCTGTGGTCACTGAGTTTTGATAAAAAAATCAAAACTGATGTTTACAGTGCCACAGCTATTGTACAGTGTTTTTTGCAGTGATCAGAAAAAAAAAATTCTGTCACTGCGGTGGGGCGGGCTGAACGCAAGTGCAGGCAAACGATCAGGCCTGATCGGGCAAACACTGCGTTTTTTTGTGGATCCTAGTGACCCTAATAGATCTGACTGCGATCAGTAATGATCACTTACAGATACTATATAGTACTAATGTTGATTAGCGACAGTGATGACGCTAATTAGTGACTGTGGTGCAGTGGACTGAGCACTAACTGACACTTACAAAGGGGCCTAGCTAACTGGCCTAACTGCTAACACTAGTGATACTAAAAAAGTGACAGTTTTCACTGTTTTTAGATCACTTGGATAGTGACAGGGGGGTGGTGGCGAGTGGGGAATCGGAGGCAATCAGAAACAATCACAGGACAATCAAAGGCAATCACAGGGCAATCGCAGGCCAATCACAGGGCACTCAATTCCCGGGACAATCAAAGTCAATCACAGGGCAATCAAACCAATCACGACACAATCAAAGCCGATCACAGGCCAATCAAAGCAAATCACAGGCCAATCACAGGGCAATCACAGGGCAATCAAACCAATCACGACACAATCAAAGCCGATCACAGGCCAATCACAGGGCAATCACAGGGCAATCACAGGGCAATCAAAGCCGATCACGGGACAATCAAAGCCGATCACGGGACAATCAAAGCCGATCACGGGACAATCAAAGCCGATCACAGGCCAATCAAAGGGCAATCACAGGGCAATCACGGGACAATCAAAGCCAATCACGGGACAATCAAAAGCAATTACAGCACAATAAAATTGAATGTCAGCACAATGAAATTGAATGTCAGCACAATCAAATACAATTGCAGCACAATCAAATACAATGCACTGGGAAGGTGATTGGGGGGGGGGGGGGGGGCTGAGGGCGATCTAAGGGTGTGGGGGGTTGATTAGGTGCCCGCACGGGGCAGACTGGGTCCTGATCTGGTGGGTGGCAGACACAGGGGGTGACGATAGGAGATCAGTGAGGGATTACAGGGGAGAATAGATGTAAACAATGCACTGGGGAGGTTATCAAGAGGGGGGGGTCTGAGGGCAATCTGAGGGTCTGGGTGGGTGATCAGGTGCCCCCAAGGGACAGTTTAGGGTCTGCGCTGATGGGTGGTGGTGACAAGGGGTGATAGACAGGTGATAGATGGGTGATAGACAGGTGATCAGTGGGTAAGGCAGCTATATAGCTGTATACAGCATACAGGGGGGTGGTCTGGGAGGGGGGTCTGGGGGGGATCTGAGGGTAGGGGGGGTGATCAGGGGACCCTAGGGGGCAGTTAGGGACCTAACCTAGGGGATAGCGTCCCTAGATAGTGACAGGGAGTGATTGATGGGTTTTTAGGTGGGTGGTGGGGTGCAGATGCTGGTGTGCTGGGGTGGTCAGGGGGGTTCTGAGGGCTGGGGTGGGCGATCGGGGCGTCTGTGTGGGGCAAAGAGTGTTTGTGTGCACTTATCTGCAGGCTGCCTGTCCTCTCTGATGGTCACACGACGAGTGACCATCAGCGGAGGAGGCAGCCAGTATAATACACTTTGTTACAATAACAAAGTGTATTATACTCCTCTGATTGGCCGGATCGCCGCATTTGAAACCCGCCGGCGCT
Source organism: Hyperolius riggenbachi (assembly GCF_040937935.1). NCBI lineage: Eukaryota > Metazoa > Chordata > Amphibia > Anura > Hyperoliidae > Hyperolius > Hyperolius riggenbachi. Next base: position 511,974,836 of record NC_090648.1, on the reverse strand, counting down.
GCTAATTGGCCGGCGGGTTTCCAAGCAGGGTGGGCGGAGCCTATTGCCGGCGGCGATCGCATCATTGATGACGCGATCGCCGCACAGCCACCGCTGATGCCGCCCCCGCCGATGGGCGTATTGCGGTCGTTTGGGCCCGGTCCTTGCCGCCGCCCATCGGCTGGGGGCGGTCCTCAAGTGGTTAAGGTATTATTTCAGAGTAACCCATTCTCCTACCCTGGAGTGTATAAATGTGTACATAATATGTGCATTTATACATAACCTGTCCCGTGCTGCGCTGTCTGTCAGTCTTCCAAATCCCTGATCTTCTGTTAGCCCCATACATGCTGCTGGCGCATAGCTCCCCAGCGCATGTGTGACGTCAGACGCCCTGCCAGTGCGTGTATGCAGCCATGGAAGACCAGAAGATTCAGAATACGGACAGACACAGCAACATGGGACAAGTAATGAATAAATACACACATTACATACATTTATAGGTTAGGGCAACAGTGGCGGGCACGGCCGATTCTCGAGTGATTTCAGCATGAAATTATTGAGGAATCAGCCTGTTGTGTATGGGCAGACGACAGATCTCTCTAGTCAGATTTGATCAGAGAGATATCTGTCTCTTGGCCGAATCTGGCCATTATCGCTAGATGTATGCCTACCGTTAGTCGTAGACCCTGAACAAGCTTTACAGATCAGATGTTGTTTCTTTCTAACAACAATCTAAGTATATTATCTGCATGATTGTTTCAGATGAGTGATTCAGACACTACTAATGCCAAAGAGATTAGCAGGACAGTCAGGCAACTGGTATTGTTTAAAAGGAAATTAATATAAAGGGAAATCACTTCAGCTTCTCTTTAGGCCCCTTGCACACTATCGCGTTGCATCACATCGTGGTACTCTCTGCCGTTACAGTGGCCATTAATGTCAATGAGATTGGCCACAGTACCCATGGTGCACTACAATGCGATTGGCCCTAGACTACAGTACTTACACTACATAATTATTATTATTATTATTTAGTATTTATATAGCGCCGACATATTACGCAGCGCTGTACAGTGTATATATATATATATATCTTGTCACTAACTGTCCCTCAAAGGAGCTCACAATCTAATCCCTACCATTGCCATATGTCTATATTATGTAGTGTAAGTACTGTAGTCTAGGGCCAATTTTTAGTGGGAGCCAATTAACTTATCTGTATGTTTTTGGAATGTGGGAGGAAACCGGAGTGCCCGGAGGAAACCCACGCAGACACAGAGAGAACATACAAACTCTTTGCAGATAGTGCCCTGACTGGGATTCGAACCAGGGACCCAGCACTGCAAGGCGAGAGAGCTAACCACTACGCCACCGTGCTGCCCCATAATATAGACATATGGCAATGATAGGGAGTAGATTGTGAGCTCCTATGAGGGACAGTTAGTGACAAGATATATATACATTGTACAGCGCTGCGTAATATGTCGGCGCTATATAAATACTAAATAATAATAATAAATAATAATAATAATGCGACAGGAGTGCTTCAGACGACACGGACTCTGCAGTGCGTTGCAGCGTGGTCCGAGCAGTACTGCTTGGCGCATGATTGCATTAGAGTCAATGGCACTGCAACGATTGTCGCGCATGCGCAGATCGACAAAAATCCAGTGATGTACTTTCTGTCCAGCAGGGGGCACATCACTCAGTAGGGGGGGCAGACCTAGGGACATTACTGTGACTGCGCTGTCCAATGCTAGTACCAGGCTTTTTGCTGGCTGAAGCAAACATTGTGAGGACGCCCCCCTATCCTGCCCCCACACATCTGAAATGCAACAATTACCCCACATATGACACACAGCAATCACCCCACATATAAACTGCAACAATTACCCCCACATATTATCACTGGTGTCAGTGGGTATTATTAATACAAAAAATACCCCAACATGCTGCGTATTATCCCCAACCAAAGTACAGTCACTGCCCCTGGCCATAATTGGTGTTTAGGGGCAAGTGCGCCTGCTCCTCCTCATTCCTGCTCAGTGTGTGTGTGTGTGTGTGTGTGGGGGGGGGGGGGGGGTTGGAGGAAGGGGTGGGGGGTGAAGTGACTCAAAGTTACAGAAAGTTACAAAACCAAAGAATATCCAAGGATGTTTACACATACACAGCAGTTTAGTATCCAAAGCTTCTAATATAATCAATTAGAAAGAGAGAGGTTCAATTAGATTGAGAAATATATTGTTTTTCTTTGAACTGACTGAGCAAGCCCTGCAATATCTACATATATCTGACTGCTAATCAGCTCTGATCTATATCCCCCGACCCTGTACTTGTTTGTATCATTTTATTTTATTATACTTCCATAAAACAAATGAACAGTTTTTGGTGTTTATATTTATGAAGGTGCCAATGCATTTGTCGATATGTCCTGTCGATTCCAGGCAGATCTGATCACTCTGATCTCCGGACATGTAATAGAGGTTGTCTTGCCCACTCTACTGTGTCTGTCATCAGACACCATAAGGTCACCAGCCTGTGTGTGAATCTAAGGCAGGGGCAGTGGCGTAGCTAGGGTGTTTGACACCTGGTGCGGATAATTCACCAACACCCCCCCCCCCCCCACCATAAAAAGCGAAGCACGCAGCGGCAAAAAAAATGGGTGTGGGGGTAACTGTAAGGCAGTGGGCTAATATAGGTAGCCAGAATAGTTGCCCCCAGCATAGGTTAGATAGGTAGGTGCCCCCAGTATAGGTTAGTTAGGTAGGTGCCTCCGATATAAGTAGCCAGTATAGTTGCCACCAGTATAGGCTAGGTAGGTAGGTAGGTGCCCCCAATACAGGTTACATAGGTAGGTGCCCCAGTATAGATTACATAGGTAGCTGCCCCCAGTATAGGTTAGATTGGTATGTGCCTCCAGTGTAGGTTAGATAGGTAGCTGCCCCCAGTATAGGTTAGATTAGGTAGGTGCCCCCCAGTATAGGTTAGATTAGGTAGGTGCCCCCCAGTATAGGTTAGATAGGTAGCTGCTGCCCAGTATAGGTTAGATTAGGTAGGTGCCCCCCTTTATAAATTAGATAGGTAGCTGCCCCCCAGTATAAGTTAGATAGGTAGCCGCCCCCCAGTATAGGTTAGATAGGTAGCTGCCCCCCAGTATAGGTTAGATTAGGTAGGTACCCCCCAGTATAGGTTAGATTAGGTAGGTACCCCCCAGTATAGGTTAGATTAGGTAGGTACCCCCCAGTATAGGTTAGATTAGGTAGGTGCCCCCCCAGTATAGGTTAGATTAGGTAGGTGCCCCCCAGTATAGGTTAGATTAGGTAGGTGCCCCCCAGTATAGGTTAGATTAGGTAGGTGCCCCCAGTATAGGTTAGATAGGTAGGTGCCCCCCAGTATAGGTTAGATTAGGTAGGTGCCCCCCAGTATAGAATAGGTAGGTAGGTGCCCCCAGTATAGGATAGGTAGGTAGGTGCCCCCCAGTATAGGATAGGTAGGTAGGTAGGTGTCCCCCCTAATGGAGGGGAGAGCCGCAGCCGCGGGGAGGGCAGCCCGACCTCTCCCTCCCTCTCCCAGGGCTGCCCTCCGTGCTCCCCCCTCCAGAATTCATAGAGCAATGCGCAGGGGAGCCGGTGTACTAAACGACTCACCTCCCTGCGTTCCCATCGCCGCTCAGTCGCCGCTGGTCTTCTCCTCTCCGCATACGCTGTTACACACACTGCTTCCTGTTTAGCCGGAAGCAGTGTGTGTAACAGCGTATGAGGAGAGGAGAAGACCAGCGGCGACTGAGCGGCGATGGGAACGCAGGGAGGTGAGTCGTTTAGTACACCGGCTCCCCTGCGCATTGCTCTATGAATTCTGGAGAGGGGAGCACGGAGGGCAGCCCTGGGAGAGGGAGGGAGAGGCCGGGCTGCCCTCTCCGCGGCTGCGGCTCTCCCCTCCATGCAGCGCACCCCTTCTAGGGCGGCTGGGGCACCCCACCTGGTGCGGGTCGCACCCCCCGCACCCCTGTCACAACGCCAGTGGGCAGGGGTCCCCAAAAATTTTGGGTCGAGGGCCGGGTCAACATACTTCAGACTGCTGGGGCGCCGGAGTATACATAAAATGATGTAGAAGTCTTTGTGGGCCAGACAGTGAAGCATACCCAGGTGACAACCTGCAGTCCAATTGGACAGCAGTGTCACCTGATGTGGAATTTGATTGGAAACCATCGAATTACTGCTTTCTGGCTTCCATGTGGATGGGTGGTGCCAGTACTGCTATTCTATATGCGGATCACCAATATTTAATGATGTAGCTACATCTATAAGTAATACATTTTGTGTGTGGAGGGCCGGGGAAAAAGCCTCAGGGGGCCAAATTCGGCCCGCGGGCCTTAGTTTGAGGACCACTGATCTAAGGAATGTCTTCAGAGGGCTGGATGAATAGGGGTCAGTCTACAAGTCTTTTTAACCTGTGACTGCTTTGCCTGTAACTTTGTACATGACATCATCATAACATTGCTGCAGACTGAGACAGATGGGGAGCAGGGACAGTGTACAAATTCCAAAGTTTCTTAACCTGCTGAGCGGTCTGGACGAGCTCAGCTCGTCCAACACCGCCAGAGGCTGCCGCTCAGGCCCTGCTGGGCCGATTTTTGTCAAATAAAAAGCAGCACACGCAGCCGGCACTTTGCCAGCCGCGTGTGCTGCCTGATCGCCGCCGCTCTGCGGCGATTCGCCGCGAGCAGCGGCGAAAGAGGGCCCCCCTAGCCGCCTGAGCCCTGCGCAGCCGGAACAAAAAGTTCCGGCCAGCGCTAAGGGCTGGATCGGAGGCGGCTGACGTCAGGACGTCGGCTGACGTCGATGACGTCACTCCGCTCGTCGCTATGGCGACGATATAAGCAAAACAAGGAAGGCCGCTCATTGCGGCCTTCCTTGTTTATTCTGGGCGCCGGAGGCGATCGGAAGATCGCCTCCGGAGCGCCCTCTAGTGGGCTTTCATGCAGCCAACTTTCAGTTGGCTGCATAAAATAGTTTTTTTTTTATTTAAAAAAAACCCTCCCGCAGCCACCCTGGCGATTTAATCAGAACGCCAGGGTGGTTAACTGTATGGTGGGCACATGCAGTCATTAGAATAATGGTACAGAGAACAGACAGGTTTTTTTTTTAATGGACCCTTAATTTTTACAGGACCCTTATCAGTTTGCTTCCTCTAGAAAGTGCTACTCTAATGCAAGAGATAAACAAATAAGGAGAGATAATTCATGAGATAAAATAGATAAGGAGAGCTAAACCATGAGTGATGTCAAATGAGGAGAGCTAAGCCATGAGTTAAGTTAGATAAGAAGAGCTAAACCATGAGTTATGTCAAATAAGGAGAGCTAAACCATGAGTTATGTCAAATAAGGAGAGCTAAACCATGAGTGATGTCAAATGAGGAGAGCTAAGCCATGAGTTAAGTTAGATAAGGAGAGCTAAACCATGAGTTAAGTTAGATAAGAAGAGCTAAACCATGAGTTATGTCAAATAAGGAGAGCTAAACCATGAGTTGTGTCAAATAAGGAGAGCTAAACCACGAGTTATGTCAAATAAGGAGAGCTAACCATAAGTTATGTCAAATAAGGAGAGCTAAACCATGAGTTATGTCAAATAAGGAGAGCTAAACCATGAGTTGTGTCAAATAAGGAGAGCTAAACCACGAGTTATGTCAAATAAGGAGAGCTAAGCCATGAGTTATGTCAAATAAGGAGAGCTAAGCCATGAGTGATGTCAAATGAGGAGAGCTAAGCCATGAGTTAAGTTAGATAAGGAGAGCTAAACCATGAGTTATGTCAAATAAGGAGAGCTAAACCATGAGTTATGTCAAATAAGGAGAGCTAAACCATGGGTTATGTCAAATAAGGAGAGCTAAGCCATTAGTTATGTCAAATAAGGAGAGCTAAACCATGAGTTAAGTTAGATAAGGAGAGCTAAATCATGAGTTATGTCAAATAAGGAGAGCTAAGCCTTGAGTTATGTCAAATAAGGAGAGCTAAACCATGAGTTAAGTTAGATAAGGAGAGCTAAATCATGAGTTATGTCAAATAAGGAGAGCTAAGCCACGAGTGATGTCAAATAAGGAGAGCTAAACCATGAGTTAAGTTAGATAAGGAGAGCTAAATCATGAGTTATGTCAAATAAGGAGAGCTAAGCCTTGAGTTATGTCAAATAAGGAGAGCAAAACCATGAGTTATGTCAAATAAGGAGAGGTAAACCATGGGTTATGTCAAATAAGGAGAGCTAAACCATGGGTTATGTCAAATAAGGAGAGCTAAACCATGGGTTATGTCAAATAAGAAGAGGTAAACCATGAGTTATGTCAAATAGGGAGAGCTAACCATGAGTTATGTCAAATAAGGAGAGCTAAACCATGGGTTATGTCAAATAAGGAGATCTAAACCATGAGTTATGTCAAATAAGGAGAGCTAAACCATGAGTTATGTCAAATAAGGCGAGCTAAACCATGAGTTATGTCAAATAGGGAGAGCTAAGCCATGAGTTATGTCAGATAAGAAGAGGTAATCCATGAGTTAAGTCAGATAAGAAGAGGTAAATTCTGAGTTATGTCAGATAAGAAGAGGTAAACCATGAGTTAAGTCAGATAAGAAGACGTAAACCATGAGTTGTGTCAGATAAGGAGAGGTAAACCATGAGTTATGTCAAATAAGGAGAGCTAAACCATGAGTTATGTCAAATAAGGAGAGCTAAACCATGAGTTATGTCAAATAAGGAGAGCTAAACCATGAGTTATGTCAAATAAGGAGAGCTAAACCATGAGTTATGTCAAATAAGGAGAGCTAAGCCATGAGTTAAGTCAGATAAGAAGAGGTAAACCATGAGTTAAGTTAGATAGGGAGAGGTAAATCATGAGTTATGTCATTTAAGGAGAGATAAATTGTGAGTTAAAGTGGACCCAAATAAAAAATACAAGATTTCAGAAATAAAATATATTTTCTAAATTATAATAATAAATAGCAGCCTTTTTTCAGCTGCATGATGACAAATATAAAATATTTTACATTTATTGGAGGAACCCCTCCCTTCCTTTCAAATTGCCGGGACAGAATCCGGCAGACTGGTGGAGTAGGTGGTGTCCGGCAATGGAGGAATTGCTAATGGCTGCCACCTGTATAACCCTAGTTATGTAATGAGAGGGGTGAAAAGCATGCACTGAAATGCTCATAGGCTTGTAGGAGTGTTTATTTATCTTTGTATGTGTCAGAGTGGTGCAACTAAATATTTTTAATTAAAAAAAAAGTTTGGTTTGGGTCCGCTTTAATAAATAAGATGAGGTAATTTAACAGAAAAGCTTTGTGAATCAGCCCCAAGGTGTGAAAGTAACCTCAACCAACCCTCTGTCGCTTGCTCTGCCTCTGTTATTATATATATATGGTGGTGGCTGGATGGTGTACTGGTTAAGGGCTCTGCCTCTGACACGGGAGACCTGGGTTCGAATCTTGGCTCTGCCTCTGCCTGTTCAGTAGGCCAGTAATTCAGTAAGGAGTTCATTGGGCAAGACTCCCTAACACTGCTACTGCCTACTGAGTGTGCTCTAGTGGCTGCCTCGCAAGCGCTTTGAGTCCGACAGGAGAAAGGCGCTATACAAATACTGCCATTATTATTATTATTTTTAACTAACAAACTATGAAAATTACAGAAAAATTTATGAATTTGGAAAGTTTTGCAACTACAATGCATATTATTACTATTATTTAACAAAAACAATAAATAGACTACAGTTTACCTTGAAGAGTTCATCCTATCTTACTTTTTTTTTTTAGAAACACACATAAAACAAAACATGTTTTTTCATTATTTTGGTGAAAGCAAAAACACTTTTAGCAGCAGAATTGATTCTGTGTGAAAGGAAGCTTTGTCACTAAATCTTAAAAAAGAGCAGTAGTAATTTTTGCAGCTTTTTCATTTTGGAGAAATGATATTCTTGCCCCAGTAATTGGTACAGCAGGGTTATAATTTGGTGAAGGGCGCCATCTGCTGATGTCCTGTAAATATGTGCTTCAATAAATAGGAAGCACAAATACTTACCTTCATTATCACACATAACCAATCTAAAAGAAAAAAAAGTGAACACATAAAAATTAGGTGAAACCAGGACTTGTTACGTTACTTAAAAACTCAAATAACACTACGAGTACAGGTGAAACTCGAAAAAATTATATTATTGCGTATAAATTCAATTTGTTTTTAAGTAATTTAACTTAAAAGGTGGGACTAATATATGAAATAGACTCACTACATGCAAAGCGAGATATTTCAAGCCTTTATTTGTATATTGTTATATTGATGATAATGGCTTTCAGCTTATGGGAACCCCAAAAACAGAATCTCAGACCATTAGAATATTGTAAAAATGTTCAATATTCTTGGCTCAAAGTGTCCGACTCTGATCAGTTAATTCATCCAAAACACCTGCAAAGGGTTCCTATTTCATGTATCAGTTGAATGACTGGAATGATTGGACTTTTGCACGACATTCAAATTTTTTGTGTTTCACCTGTCAGCTAATAGGCTTTTTAACTGATCCAATACTATTGAATTTTTTTTTAGTAGAGATGGCCCGAACCTGTCACCGGCGAGCACTATTCAGCGAAGATCAGGTATTCGAGCTCGCCGCGAGCGGTGAGCACATGGCGCTATTCAACCTGCCCTGATACATCATCATTGGGCTAAACTTTAACCCCTTACATCACAGTCAGCAGGCACGTGGCAGCCAATCAGCTAGCACCCTCTCACGGACCCCCCCCCCCCCCCGCCCCCCCGGCCCCTATAAAAACACAGCAGTGTTGCCATAGTCAGTCTGCCAGAGGCAGGAATAGTGAGAGAAAGGGACAGAGCTTGCTGGAGATAGAGAAAGCGTTAGCTAGGCCTGTTTATTTTCATCCTTGCTGGCTGATTGCTGTTTAATCACCCCAAACAGCCCTTCTGAGGGCTACTTCATCCTTCTGCAGTTTTTTTTTTGTTTGTGTGCGTGTGTGCGACACTCCACAGCCCACAGGCAGCCACCATTATGCCTGGTGCCCACTTTGTAGTGCTCCAGGGCCTGTGTTATTATCACTAAATTGTGTTTGAATTGGCACTGAGAGTCACACCTGTGCCCACTTATAGTGATATTGAATTGTGTGCCACATAAAACCACAAGCACATGTTTTCCACTACTGCTTCAGGGCCTCTGGTATTATAACTAAACTAGTGGACCTAAGCCTGTTTAAAAATGGGCTCTAGGTCTTTTTTTTACCGCCGCCACCGCCAGTCACTGCGCATGTCCGCAACGCGTGCAACAGCCCGCCCACCCACCTCGCTCCCTGGTCCCATCAAGCTGTTCATTACTGTGCACATGCGCAGTAACAAAATAACAGGGACACAGGGACAGCTGCTGGATGCAGCGACAGTAGGGGATTATTATAGAGGATTGTGTTTGAACTGTTGCAGCATATTCTCAGTGTCTGTCTAATAGTGCACAGACAGAGCACACTGGCACTGAGCCACACCTGTGCCCACTTATATTGATATTGAATTGTCTGCCACATAAAACCACAAGCACATGTTTTCCATTACTGTGCTCCAGGGTCTCTGGTATCATCACTAAATTGTGCTTGAACTGTATCTCAGTGTGTGACACTACACGGCCCACAGAGCTGTGTACACTACTGCTATTGTTGTTGCAATATTCAGTTGCAGACATAGTAGCACCTCCACTGCATTACTTTTCACTTGTTGCAGGCACAGTACCCCAATTAAAAAAAAATGACAGGCAGAGGCAGGCCACCCAAGTGTCCTTGAAGATTGTGCTGCTGTGATTTTCTGTGGCCCTGGAAGAATGCACAGTGTTCAGAGGGCACGTACCCTCAACCCTCAAAATTCTGAGGATGTAGTTGACTGGCTTTCATGGCGCATCCCATCTTCTACAGCTTCCGCACAGAACCTCCTTGACGCACCGTCCTCCTGCTCTGCTTTGGGCACCCCACAACAACTTGTTGTTGTGGGGTGTCTATGGATGTCACATGTCCATGGATGTCATGTGTCCATGGATGTCACGTGGGTGCCAGCAAGAGGACATGAAGTACAGGGTACAGTTCAGATGGAGAGACAGAGAGGAGGAGTAGACAATTTCTTGAAACTAGCAGGGGGAGTTAGTTGCAAGGAGCTAGTGGCACTGTCAGACAGCATGTATCGGCACCTGGGGTCAGCCAGCCAACATTCCCCTTCAACGCCTGCTGTTGCCACCACCAGAATGCCGACATTCCAAAACACAACAGTGTGGTATTTTCTTTGTTTGTGTGCCTCTGATACCAGCAATGCCATCTGCAACCTCTGCCAATAGAAACTGAGTCGTAAGAAGTCCAACACCCTCCTAGGGACAACTGTTTTGCGAAGGCAACTTATCACAAAACAAACAACAATGGGATGTACACATGAATAAAAGTAGCGCACAACCGCAAAGCCACCCTCCCCCTTCTGGTCTAGCAGCATCTTCAGCCACGTCAACCTCTGCTGTCCTTGGCCCCTCTCAAGCATCCTGCACTCCGCCTCTCATCTTGAGCAGTGCCTGCTCATCTGCCCAGAGCAGTCAGCAATGTCTGCGAGTCACTCCCTTGCCCGGCGTCTGACAGCTGGCTTGTCATACAAGCCCGCCAGCTTTTGTCATACAAGCTCACCAGAGTCTTAGGCCTTCAAGAAATTTGTTGCGATTGGGACACCTCAGTGGAAGGTACCGGCCAGAAACTTATTTTCCAAAAAGGCAATCCCCAACCTGTACCCTCAAGTGGAAAGACAAGCCGTGGCATCTCTGGCGCACAGTGTTGGGGCATGGGTCCTTACGACCACTGATACCTGGTTTGCAAAACACGGTTAGGGCAAGTATATCACATACACTGCGCACTGGGTCAACCTGTTGACGGCTGCCAAGCATGGAATACGTGGCTGAGTTGGTGACACCACCACAACTTGCAGGCAGCCCTGCTGCCACCTCTCTTCTCCTCCTACTCCTCCTCCATCCTCTTCGCTATCCTCCTCGGCTGAGTCCTCTTCTGCGGCTGCGGATTTCTCTACAACTGCACCTCCCCAGATTCCCATGGCCTATTCCACCACCCAGATATGATGGTGTCACGCTGTCCTGGCCATGACTTGCTTGCAAGCTGAGAGTCACATTAGACCAGCACTCCTGGCCTATCTGAACAAACAGGTGGATCTTTGGCTGACGCAACTGGAGATCGTCAAAGTTGAGTGTGACATCGTAAGCATTGAGGTTGGGCAAGTTAATACATGTGCCCTGCATGGCACGTGTTTAATCTCATTATACAACGATTTCTGTGTAAGTACCAAGGCTTACAGGAGGGCTTTCAGCAGTCCAGGAGGGTATGTGGCCATTTTAGCTGTTCCTCCACGGCCATGGCGCGCTTTTCAGACTTTCAGCGGGAAAAGAACCTACCAGTGAGGAGCTTGACTTGCGACAGCCCAACTTTCTGGAATTCAACGCTCCTCATGTTTGACCGCTAGCTCCAACAAGAAAATGCAGTCAACGAGTATCTGTACGAGTACAGTGGCAGGACAGGCCGTGGGGATCTGGGAATTTTTTTTGCCAGGTTACGGGAGACTAAAGCGTCCGTTTGAGGAGGTGACAAACCTGGTGAGTCTTAGTGAAGGCACAATCAGCGACGTGATCCCATACGTGTTCTTCCTGGAGCGTGCCCTGCGAAGAGTGTTGTATCAGGCCGTAGAGGAGCGTGACCAGGAAGAGGAAGAGCTGTGGGAACCTTCACCACAAGCACAACCAGGTTTGTTGTCGACACCTGCTGTACCTGCAGCAACACAGAGGGAGTAGTCAGAGGAGGAAGGTGGCTTAGAGAAGGAGGTGGAAGACCAACCGCAGCAGGCATCCCATGGGGCGTGCGGTCACCCTTCGGGTACCCGTGGCGTTGTACGCGGCTGGGGGAAGGAGGAGGAAACCTTATGGGACCTCAGTGATGAAGAGGAAGAGGTGCTGGCAGTGGCTAGCTCGGCATCCGACCTTGCACAAATGGGGTCTTCCATGCTGTCCTGCCTGTTGAAGGTCCCCTGTATAAAAAAAAGCTGAAGGACAAGGACTTGTACTGGGAGGCAATGCTACTGGACCCTCAGTATAAGCACAAAGTGGCGGAACTGTTACCAAAGCACAATCAGTCGGAACGGATGAATACGTTCCACAGCAGCCTTTGAAGTATGCTGTACACTTTGTTCAAGGGTGATGTCACAGCACAATGGCAAAATGCTACCAGGAATCCTCCTCCTCCCATGTCCACACCGGCAAGGACAGCACACTCTTCAGATGTTATGGTGATGTAGGACATGCGCAACTTTTTTGTTCGACGCATCACCACAGCCTTTCGGGATCCACCCTCCAAGAACTCCTCAACCAACAGCCTGTGCTAATAAAAAATCTTTTGTAATAAATTACAGAGATTTCGTCATTGAGGTAAGATACCTCATAACACTTACTGTTTTAAGCTGTTTTTAAACGCTTTTATCATACTAGGGCGCCTCTTTCCTCCGTTGTGCTAAGTATACCCCCGAACAGACACCGTTCGAGGGGAGGTGACATACCACCAGTGGGGTCCCCACAGTGGTTGTTTCAACCTTTTTTCTATGAAGAGAGCGACCATCCTTCCAGTCCAGGCTAGGACCACCCCGAGTGGAGTCGGGTTTATTGTCTCCACCTGCTTCCTGTGGTTGGTTGCCCCCAGCAACCTTCCTTTGTGAGTAGTGCTTTTATTTACTTACTTATATTGTGGTTTTTAACATATTGCACTACTGGGCTCCAGTTTTCTGTCTCCTGTGTCTTTTCCTATAGGGTGCTGTATCACCCCCACCATTATTCCTCAACCAACAGGTAGCAGACTAACTGCCAATATCGACACTCTGAGGAGCGATGAACCCCTGGACTACTGGGTGCGCAGGCTTGAACTGTAGCCTGAGTTCTCACAATTTGCCATCGAACTTCTGTCTTGCCCTGCCTCAAGCGTCCTGTCAGAAAGGACCTTCAGCGCATCATGAGGGATTGTCACTGAGAAGCGCAGTCGATTAGGTCAGAAGGGTGTGGATTACCTCACCTTTATAATAATGAATGAGACATGGATCCCAGAGGGCTACTGCCTGCCCGAAGACTTCTAAGTCAGTCCCCACCCAGCATCTCTGCACGCCGCATGACTGACTGACTTGTTCGCCACCACCAACAGGGTCCAGACCAGGACTCTAGGACTCCACAGGTGGATCCTGAATTTTGAAGGCCACTGCTATAGGGTTACAGTATATGGGGTTGTATACAGGGGCGTAACTAGGACCCACCGTGCCCCCCTGCAGAAATTCTGAGCGGGCCCCCCCCCCCCCTCTGGGGCTCTCCCCTCTGCGCTTCCCTCCAGCTTCAATCAGTGTCTGTGCACTGTGCAGGCGTCGGGCGGATCCACATACCTTCCTTGCATTCCAGCGCGGATGTTTCTCTCTCTCTAGTGTCTGACGCTACTTCCTGATTATACAGGAAGTCGCGTCAGAGGCTAGAGAGAGGAACATCCACAATGGAACGCAGGAAGGCATGTGTATTTGCCGCCGCCTGCACAGACACTGATTGAAGCTGGAGGGGAGCGCAGAGGGGAGAGCCCCAGAGTGGGGGGGGACCGCCCCCCCCCCTCCCGCCGATGTGCAGCATGGCTTTCCCCTCATGCTGCGACCCCTCCAGCCCCCAAAACGGGTGCAGGGGCTGCAGCACCTATTGTTACGCCAGTGGTTGTATAGGCTATATAGGGCTAGGCACCACCAGAAGGATTTTAGAGTTAGGCACTACCAGGGGTGTTATGAGGTTAGGCACCACCAGGGGTGTTCAAGGGTTAGGCACCACCAGGAGGGGGGGTCCAGGGGTTAGGGGATAGGTACAGGGAGGGTTCTGTGTGAGAGTAGGGTTAGGTATAGTTCCAGTACAATATTTGTAATATATACAATGTATTAAACTATGCTTCTTACAACTACGGGGGGTTCTAGGGGTTAGGGATAGGTGTAGGGAGAGATCTGTGTGAGAGTAAAGTTAGGTATAGTTGCAGTAAAATACCTGTAATATCTACAATTGTATTACTATACTTAATACAATTTTTGACATTTTATTATCGTTAATTCAACATATTTAGCACTTGATTTTCGTTTATAATATAGAAACAAAAAATATTGTTTTAGATAAAAACTTTTTGTGTGGACGCGAGAGGAGTTCTGAGTTCAGGTCCACTTTAATTTTGTCCAGCAGCCCCAGTATAACTATACCCAGCCCTGATCTCAGGTGAGTTTTCTCTGGCCTGTTTACAAGGCTTCATTACAGACTAAACGCTGAGTCACTTCTAGTAGTAAATAGTGTGAGTGACATGCTGTTATTTTAAGAATACTTTATGTACCAGCAAAACAAGTAATGCAAGTATTTCTAAGGGCTGGCTGAGCCAGGCGTCTGAGCCAGCAGCGCGGCGTCCCGCTCAGGGCCGGCCCGCTCATGAGGCGGGGTGAAACATTTGCCTCAGGCGGCAAACTTCTAAGGGCGGCACCCGCCCGGGGGGGCCGGCTGCCGAGCCGGAGGGGTAGCGGGCAGGTCGGGGGTATTGGGCCTAGCGGTGGGGAGGGGGGGTCGGACCCCCCCTCCCTCACCTGGGTCCCCCGATCTGCGCTCCCCTCCAGCCTGTAATTAGGAAGCTGCTGCCAGATCGTAAGAGGCACGGGCGGGGAGGACTCACCTTTTCTGCGTTCCAGCAAGCGCTCCACTGACGTCACTTCCTGCATCGCCGCACACTGTATTGTAAGTGGACGGCGATGCAGGAAGTGACATCAGCGGAGCGCACGATGGAACGCGGATAAGATGAGTCCTCCCCGCCCGTGCCTCTTACGATCTGGCAGCAGCTTCCTAATTACAGGCTGGAGGGGAGCGCAGATCGGGGGACCCAGGCGAGGGAGGGGGGGTCCGACCCCCCTCCCCACCGCTAGGCCCAATACCCCCGACCTGCCCGCTACCCTTCCGGCTCGGCGGCCGGCCCCCCTGCACTCACGGACGGGGGGGCTGCGGCAGCAGCAGCTCTCTCCTAAATTTGCCTCAGGCGGCAAAAAGTCTAGGGCCGGCCCTGGTCCCGCTCATATGCTTTCTGCATCTGGCAGCCTTCAGTGGTGCCTCCCATCATTCGCCAAATGCAT
This sequence comes from Hyperolius riggenbachi, assembly GCF_040937935.1. NCBI lineage: Eukaryota > Metazoa > Chordata > Amphibia > Anura > Hyperoliidae > Hyperolius > Hyperolius riggenbachi. The sequence goes on along the minus strand of NC_090648.1, from coordinate 511,959,630 downwards.
AGCCGTTTAGACCCCAGCAGGCAGGGGCATTGCTAGCCTCAAAGATCAGTGGCACGTGCCCCGGAACTATTCTGGGGTGCCCTGGATGTCCCCCAGGCAGAGTCAGCTGTGGAGCCTCAATGGGGGGCATGCTGGGTGCTGTGGTGCCTTTATAGGGGAAACCGCTGTCTAATTGCCGGTACAGCGCTGCGATCTACAGCAGCGCTGTACTGGGGACAGCTGTCTAACACGGCTATCCCCTCCTGAGGCACATAGGTGATCGGCTGTTATACGCTGAAGCCTATGACAGCTGATCACAGGGATTGGCTGGCGGGGGGAGGGAGGGAGGAGTAGGAGAATTAAAAAAAAATACATATTTTATTAAAAAAATACATATATAAACAAAAATAAATTAACAAACAAACATCTGGGGGGCGATCAGACCCCACCAACAGAAAGCTCTGTTGGTGGGGAGAAAAGGGGGGGGGGAATCACTTGTGTACTGAGTTGTGCGGCCCTGAAGCGAGCCCTTAAAGCTGCTGTGGCCTATTTAATGAAAAATGGCCTGGTCTTTAGGAGGGTTTAACACTGCGGTCCTCAAGAGGTTGATAGAGAGGGGGGGCTTCATCCAACATTTTGCTGGGCAGGCCTTCTTAGACTGCTGCTAAGTCCATATTAAATTTGGCTCCGCCCATGATCACACCCACATTCTGCTCCAGCCATTTTTCGGCTGGGGTGCCCAAAAGTGCCCCGGATCTCTTAGGATCCTAACAACACCCCTGCCGGCAGGAGAACATGGAAGCGCCGCTGCAGTCATCGATCCTGCTCAAGGATGAGATAAGACGAAAGGAAACGGCAAGATCGAGGCAGGGGGTTAGCACGAATGACGGCAAAAGCCGGTACCGGGGCTGTGCATTCATGTAAACGGGCCCTAAAGGACTTGTTTAAATTAGTGTTTTAGTTTATGTTTAAAGGGAATCTTAAATGAAAATAAACGTATGAGATAATGAATGGTATGTGTAGTACAGCTAAGAAATAGAACATTAGCAGCAAAGAAAAGAGTCTCATATGGTTTCCAGTACAGGAAGCATTAAAGGAAACCAGAGACTATATAAAATAAGTTTTACACATACCTGGGGCTTCCTCCAGCCTCATGCGCACGGATTGCTCCCACGCCGCCATCCTCCGCCTTCTGTGCCGACCAGTCAGCCGCCGGAGAGATACATAGAAAGCGCACATCTCTTGCACAGACTGGTCGTGACTGGCCGAAGTTACGGGACCGGTACCGGCGATATAGTAGGCTGAGGACTACGGCGTGGGAGCGATCCGTGCGCATGGAGCTGCACGGAAGGTATGTAACTTTTATTTTATATATCCTCTCTGGTACACTTTAAGAAACTTCAGTTGTTGTCTATGCAAAAGAGCTTCTCTGAGCCCTCTGACTAGTCTAGGCGGCTACAGTGCTGTTTTCTGAAGCACTTATACATAAAAGAAACAGTGACAGGCAGCTTCAGATATTTACTTTTTACTGTTAAGTTGAAGGGGCCGTTAGCTCTGCTCTGTTTTATAGTTTAAAATACAGAGTGTAGTTATATTATGAAAAAAAAAAAAAAACATGAGACCATTTTCTTTGCCACCAATGTTTTATTAATCATACATACAATTCATTTTATTATACATTTTTTTTCCGCTTCAGTGTCACATTAAAGAGACACTGAAGCGAAAAAAAATTATGATATAATGATTTGTATGTGTAGTACAGCTAAGAAATAAAATATTAGGAGCAGAGACATAAGTCTAATATTGTTTCCAGTACAGGAAGGGTTAAGAAATTCCAGTTGTTATCTATGCAAAAGAGCAATTGAGCTCCACACCTTTCAAAGTCGCAGAGAGCTCTGTCTTCTGAAGCTTGTTATCTCAAGTGTCAGTCACTGCATGTTCTTTTTCTCTGCAGAGGACAGGTCAATAGTTCACCGGCCTGCTCTGTAAAATCATTTAGAATGCTGAGTAGTGTGTAAACTATAAAATATTAGAGAATGATGCAATGTTATAAAAAACACTATATAACTGAAAATAAAAATATGAGAATATTTTCTTTGCTACTAATGTTCTAGTAATTATCCGTACTACACAACCAATTCATTATATCATTATTATTTTTTTTCGCTTCAGTTTCTCTTTAAGTGTACTAAACACTTTAACCTTCTGTGATCTTTCTAACCACCAAAAATATCCAGTTGGCATTGTGACCGCTGACGTTGCTAATTTCAGGAGCCCAAATGATCCGCCAATAGAAATGTTTGCAAATATTACAAATCTCTGCCGAGCAGCGGAACGCGGAGTTATCTGTCATTGTCACCCTCACCGTCTCTGTCCCAAAAACAATCAAGATTAATTGATCGTCTAATACTCTGCCTGGAGATCAGAAGCGGATCCCTGCCAAGTCTGCCGGCCGAGGACATCAGAACCTACTGAACGATTTATCTGCCGCGACGGTATCAGAGCAGCACCTGTCACTTCCCCAGGCGCGCCGGTGATGTATAATTATCCGGAGAGCGTTTGTTGGCTGTGGCCGCCCAGATTACCGTAGCACCAGCCTGGCCGCTGCAGTTCCTGCTATTGTATTGTTTAACAACGCAGACAATTATTAACCACGGGAGTTGCGGCCGCTGACGGATGTTCCATTAAACAAAACGGCTTGTGGTACAGTACAAGTAATCGACAAATTCATAAAAAATTCATTACAAAAATGCTCAAAGCGCAGAGCAGATTTAAAACAGGTTTTAGAAAACTCACAGAGTGGTCATGGATATTATGATTACTAGTAAAAAGGCCGGCCCGTTAAACGGGCTCTAGGCCATGGCCGCTACTACCCCCCTCCCCCTGCAACGCGCGCACAGACGCCCGTCCCCCACCACTGTCATAACTATATGCACACAGGGAAATGTCGCTTGCTTGGTAGTTGGAAACAGCTGTAATTTCCCACAATGCAACGAGGTTCACAGACACCTGTCAGGTCTGGAAGCCCAGACACAGGAGGATGCAGAGACACAGGGGTTTTATTATATAGGATTATGCATTTATATAGTGCTGAAACGTCCCAAAGGCCTTTACAGTACACCAATTAGTTCATGATAGTACTTTCTCTCAGAGGCCACAATCTAACGTCCTCCCTCAGAGGAGGACACAATGGCCTCAATTCACTAAGCTTTATCAAACACTTTACCGAACGCTTGATAATTTACCTCATGGGTAAAATGTCATTTTGAATTCAATAAGGTGTTATAGATTTATTGAACGTTTTATTGATAAAGCATTTCATACATCTATAACACCTTAGTGAATTCAAAATTAGATTTTACCCATGAGGTAAATTATCAAACATTCGGTAAAGTGTTTGATAAGCTTAGTGAATTGAGGCCAATGTAATCCACTTCCTCAGAGGAGGTCACAATCTAATGCCCCCCCTCCTTCCTCAGAGGAGGCCACAATCTTATCCCCTCCCTCAGAGGAGCTCACAATCTAATCCCCTCCCTCAGAGGAGCTCACAATCTAATCCTCTCACTCAGAGGAGCTCACAATCTAATCCCCTGCCACAGAGGAGCTCACAATCTAATCCCCTCCCTCAGAGGAGCTCTCAATCTAATCCCCTCCCTCAGAGGAGCTCACAATCTATCGATGGGTCAGACACTGCTCTCTCTTTCGCTGCAGGAAGCTTCAGGAACCTGAGTGCTCCTGAAGTCGAGCCGCTCCATACTGCGCATGCACAAGACACCCGGACTCCCGATGCCTGCCTGCCTGCCAGGGGGAGAGAGAGCAGTCTCCGACCCATTTGTCAGAAATTGCTAATGGGGACACATCAGTGGACTGGAAGGCTCTAAAGAACCCAGAGCCTTTCCTCTCCTTAGGTGAGTATGTTTTTTTTTTTACTACACATCAGACTCCCTGTAATGTATTTTTTGCATTGTCAAATCTTGTTTGTTGCCTTGTCACCCTTATTTAATGTCACACCCTTGGGGATGAATGACTTTGTGGCCAAACGTCACCTGGATCGCAGGAAGCAGCGTCTGTTTTCCTGTGAATGAATGAGTAAGAAGCTTACGGCTCTAATCCCCCCAGAGAAAGTCCTCTGATCCGCTAATACCAACTGAGCCCATTTGGCTACACGGTGGCTTAGCCTGTTTATAGCCAGGTATTGATTGCTAATATTTGATTCTAACGTGTCTGCATAATAAAGTCAAATTGTCATCCCTGCAAGTTAATATCGCTTGTGTTATGGGAAAACAGACAGAAGGACGGGGGAAATTGGCCAGTTTCTCTTTCAGATACTTTCCATAAAAACAGAAAAAACTACTTTAATGAAAGGACAACCGAAGTGAGAGGGATATGGAGGCTGCCATATTTATTTCTTATTAAACAATCCCAGTTGCCTGGCAGCCCTGCTGACCTATTTGGCTGCAGTAGTGTCTGAATCACACCAGAAACAAGCCTGCAGCTAATCCTGTCAGATCTGACAATAATGTCAGAAACACCTGATCTGCTGCATGCTTGTTCAGGGGCTATGGCTAATAGTATTAGAGGCAGAGGACCAGCAGGACAGCCAGGCAACTGGTATTGCTTGTAAGGAAATAAATATGGCAGCCTCCGTATACCTCTCACTTCAGTTCTCCTTTAAACCTCTGCAACTGTGGCTGTCCTTGGCACATTTTGGTATCAATATCAATTGAGGAGGTCCAATGTAAAACTTGCACTGAAGCCGAAATCAAAACTAGCTGCCTGCGGGGGACCTGAGGATCAATTGCAGATGGCAAGGGCACAGGGCGTCTGCAGGGGGCTGGGGGAAGCCCCAGGTAAGTGAAACTTTTTTTTTAATCTTTCAGTTAAAGAGAAACCATGTCCAAGAATTGAACTTTGTCCCAATCACTGATCAGTAGCTGATACCCCTATTACATGAGAAATCTATTGCTTTTCACAAACAGACCATCAGGGGGCGCTGTATGACTGATATTGTGGTGAGACCCCTCCCACAGTGTGATGTCAGCGCCTCACAGCTCTGAGGTCCTGACATCGCACTGTGGGAGCCTTGTTGCATTGTGGGAAATAACAGCTGTTTCCAATTGCCAAAAATGCAAGCAGCATCTCCTTCCAGTGACATCACCTGCCAGCAGTAAAAATGTCACCATGTGATAAATGTCTGAGGGCTCGTTTCCACTATTGCGGTGCGGAATCGCCTGGATTCCACCGCTGATGAAATCGCATGCGGATGCGATTCCGCATGCATTTTTTGCCGCGAATTCGCATGCGAATTCGCATAGGTGAGGGTATATGCGATTTTAACTATGTCACTGCCTATGTGAATTTACATTGGTACCTATGCGAATTCGCATGCGAATTCGCGGCAAAAAACGCATGGGGAAAACGCATGCGATTTCCCTATTAAATACATTATGTGCGATTCGCCTGCATTCCACACGCAGGCGAATTCTGCAGGGTGTTCCGTGCAGATTTTCTCTGCACAATAAAACGCTCCCGCAGACGCATAAGTGGAAACAGGCCCATTCACTTATATTGTCTATGCGAATCCGCATACGCAAGGCGCATGCGGATTCGCGATAGTGGAAACGGGGCCTGAATGTAAATCAGGGAGAGGAAAGATTTTACAATGAGCAAACACTGACTAAATCATTTATACATAATTATTGTAAAAGTACTTTTTTTAAATTACATTACTTTCACTGGAGTTCCTCTTTAAAGAGGAACTCCATCCTAAACAAACACAATGTCATTCAGTTACATTAGCTATATTAATTAAAATAGATAGGTAATAAAATCTCTTACCCACCCTGTTTTAAAAGAACAGGCAAATGTTTGTGATTTCATGGGGGCAGCCACCTTGTTCATGGGGGCAGCCATCTTGTTCATGGGGGCTGCCATCTTTTTGGTTGAAAGGAGGTGACATGGAGCATATGACACAGTTCCAACTGTCCTGTGTCCTGATTACCCCTCCCAGCTGCATGCGCTAGGCTTCAAATCTCAAATTCAAAAAAAAAAAAAAGAAAAGAAAAAAAAATTGCACCAAAACAGCAGAACGAGAACAACAATATCAGAAATCCCATCATGCTTTGCACAGCATCAGGGGAAAAATGCCCAGGCAGTTTTCTTCTGTGCAGCTAAAAATGAGTTTTAGATAAGACAAACAAAGTTCTAATGCTGTGAAACTGTGAAAGAAACACCAAGCCTTATCAGTGCTGCTGAGTACATTTTTAGTCTGGAGGTTCACTTTAAGGTTCCCTTCAAACTGCTCATTAGAGCCATGGAAATTGTATGCATGCTTGTTCAGGGTTTATAACTTAAAGTAGAGGAGGCAGAGGATCAGCAGGACAGCCAGGCAATGTGCATTGTTTAAAATTACTGTATATTATGGCGTATAAAACTACTTTTAAATATTTAAAATCATCTGAAAAGTCGGGTCGTTGCATACGCCGCATTATCAACTAGTACTGTTATATACTGGGTACCACATACAGTACAGCACCAGTATCTGTTCATATATAGCACCAGAGTATCATGTTTTTTCATTTGCATTTGGTGTGCGTTGGAAGAGGGGTAGTCTTATACGGCGCGTATATCCCAAAAGTTATATTTTAACTGGAAAAGTTGGGGGGTCGTCTTATACAGTAAATATGGCAGTCTCCATAACCCTGTCACTTCAGGTACCCTTTTAGTCTACCGATTTTTGTGCATTTAGTGAAGGCAAGATGTCGTGATGAAGCATTACTAAGCAGCGGTCGGCCTCTCTGCACTGCGTTCTCTACCTCATTTAAGGGCGAATTAGTTTGCTATGCCATATAGGTTCGTTTACGGTTTTTTATAGCTTTTGTACTTTGCTGGACAAATAGAATGAACTTTGAATTGGAAAACTCCTGTACATTCTGAAAGTAACTGAGTCACTATTGTGATGTTAGGAAGCACTCCGCCTAAATGCTGGGAGTGCACTTAATGTGAACCCGAGGTGACAATAAACTGATGAGAAACAATTGTATCTCTCCTCCTACTCCTAAAGATGACTTTGAGATACTCCACAGTTTTACGTTGGGTTTAAAAACGTTTAAAGGGGAACTGAAGGAAGAGGTATACGGAGGCTGCCATATTTATTTCCTTTTAATCAATACCAGTTGCCTGGCAGCCCTGCTAGTCTATTTCTCTGCAGTAGTATCTGAATAACACCAGAAACAAGCATGCAGCTAGTCTTGTCAGATCTGACAATAATGTCAGGAACACCTGATCTGCTGCATGCTTGTTCAGGGGCTATGTCTAATAGTATTAGAGGCAGAAGATCAGCAGGGCTGCCAGGCAACTGGTATTGCTTAAAAGGAAATAAACATGGCAGCCTCCATATACCTCTCTCTTCAGTTCCCCTTTAAAAAAAAGATTTTTTTTTCTTCAGCTCAATGACAGTCTGTCCAATGTGAGCTCAAATATAAAAAATATTGATGTTTTTATCTATCCCCTGCTCTCAGAAGCCCAGATCGCCACCAAAAAAGTGTTTTATGGGTGTAATTCCTTATAATTGAGGGACGCTGTAGTCTGACTGAGTCCCGACTAGAGAGAAGAGAAACTGTCAGTTGCGTAGCTGAATATTAACTAAGGATAGGTATATGTGTGCTTGGCACTGTACATACACATCTATTTCACCATGTTATATGTCCCTTTAAACCTTTTTGCTTGTTTTTTTTATAGTTTAAGGGACAACTGTAGTGAGGAAAATTTGGAGGAAATTTATTTCCTTTTAAGCAATACCAGTTGCCTGGCAGCCCTGCTGGTGTATATGGCTGCAACGGTGTCTGAATTGCACCAAAAACAAGTCTGCAGCTAATGTTGTCATCTGACAATAATGTCAGGAACACCTGATCTGCTGCATGCTTGTTCAGGGGCTATGGCTAATAGTATTAGAGGCAGAAGATCAGCAGGGCTGCCAGGCAACTGGTATTGCTTAAAGGGAAATAAACATGGCAGCCTCCATATCCCTCTCACTTCAGGAGTCAATGTTTTTTGTTTTGCTAAAATGAAAATCACTGAAGATAGTGGGTTAAATAAAATCACTTTATAAGGGATGCAGAATGAAACCTTAAAGTACACCTGTACTGAGAGGGACATGGTGGCTGCCATATTTATTTCCTCTCAGGTTGGACGCCCGCTTGCATTCGCAAAATCCCACTCAAAACGCTCAGTCTGGAGTGATTCAGAGGAAAGAGAATTTGGACTATCACTTTCCTCTATTAGGCCTAGTGCACACCAGAGCGGTTCGGCTGCGTTTTGCGATCTGCTTGCGGGTGCGGATCCGCTAGGTCAATGTATTTCAATGGGCTGGTACACACCAGAGCGGGAGGCGTTTTGCAGAAACGCATACTCCCGAGGTGAGGCATTTTTTGGATTGCGGAGGCGTTTCTGCCTCCAATGTAAAGTATAGGAAAAACGCAAACCGCTCTGAAAAACGGCAGTTCAGAACGGTTTTGCCGGCGTTTTTGTTACAGAAGCTGTTCAGTAACAGCTTTACTGTAACAATATCTGAAATCTACTACACAAAAACCGCTACACAAAACCGCAAAATGCTAGCTGAAACGCTACAGAAAAATAAGAAAAAGCGTTTCAAAATCTGCTAGCATTTTGCGGATCTGCTAGCGGGTTTTGGTGTGCACCAGGGCTTAGATTGCTCCCAAAAAATTGCACAAGACCCGCGATTGCAATTGTGTCAAATCTGTGGGCTTCGCTCCTTTAAAGGGGAACTGAAGTGAGAATGATATGGTGGCTGCCATATTTATCTCCTTTTAAACAATACCAGTTGCCTGGCAGCCCTGCTGGTGTATTTGGCTACAATAGTGTCTGAATCACACCAGTAACAAGCATGCAGCTAATCTTATCAGATCTGACAATAATGTCCGAAACACCTGATCTGCTGCATGCTTGTTCAGGGGCTGTGGCTGAGAGTATAAAGCCCCATCTACACCATACAATTTTTTGTCCTATTGGTTCGATTCATTGATTCGATTCAATCTGACATGTCCGATCGGGATTCGATTCAATTTGCCATTGCAAAACAATGGCAAATTGAATCAAATCGAATCCCGATCGGACATGTCGGACAGAATCGAATCGAATTGCACAAAAAATTGTATAGTGTAGATTGAGCTTTAGAGGCAAGGGATCAGAAGGACAGCCAGGCAACTGGTATTTCTTAAAAGTAAATAAATATGGCAGCCTTCACATCTCTCTTACTTCAGTTGCCCTTTAATTAGCCTAGCACTTTTGGAATCGCTGGCAATTGCTGCGTGCCGATTCCAAAGCACGTTAAAAGCACTGTAGAGGGCTATAGCCCTTAAAGGATACCAGAGCTAAATAAAGTTGGAGAAACATGGGGTAGCAGGAATGTATGGGGAGCTGTCCTGATGCTCACGCCTCCCCCCATTCTCCCCCTATACTGGGGGCACAGATACCTGGCTACCTTTACTGGGAGGACTTATACCTGGCTATCTATAATGGGGCACCGATACCTGGCTACCTATACTGGGGACACCTATACCAGGCTACCTATACTAGGGACACCTATACCTGGCTACCTATACTTGGGGCACCTATACCTGGCTATCTATACTGGGGGCACCTATACTTGGCTACCTATACTGGGGGCAACTATACCTGGCTACCTATACTGAGGGCACCGATACCTGGCTACCTATACTGGGGGCACCTATACCTGGCTACCTATACTGGGGGCACCTATACCTGGCTACCTATACTGGCGGCACCGATACCTGGCTATCTATACTGGCGGCACCGATACCTGGCTACCTATACTGGCTGCACCGATACCTGGCTACCTATAATGGGGGCACTGATACCTGGCTACCTATACTGGAGGCACCGATACCTGGCTACCTATACTGGGGGCACCTATACCTGGCTACCTATACTGGGGGCACCTATACCTGGCTACCTATACTGGGGGCACCTATACCTGGCTACCTATACTGGGGGCACCGATACCTGGCTACCTATACTACCTATACTGGGGCACCGATACCTGGCTACCTATACTGGCGGCACGATACCTGGCTACATATACTGGGGGCACCGATACCTGGCTACCTATACTGGGGGCACCTATACCTGGCTACCTATACTGGAGGCACTTATACCTGGCTACCTATACTAGGGGCACCTATACTTGCTACCTATACTGGAGGCACCGATACCTGGCTACCTATACTGTGGGCACTTATACCTGGCTACCTATACTAGAGGCACCTATACTTGCTACCTATACTGGGGGCACCTATACCTGCTACCTATATGGGGGGCACCTATACCTGGCTATCTATACTGGGGGCACCGATACCTGGCTACCTATACTGGGGGCACTTATACCTGCTAACTATACTGGGGACACCTAAGCCTGGCTGTCTATACTGGGGGCACCGATACCTGGCTACCTATACTGGCGGTACGATACCTGGCTACATATACTGGGGACACCGATACCTGGCTACCTATACTGGGGGCACCTATACCTGGCTACCTATACTGTGGGCACTTATACCTGGCTACCTATACTAGGGGCACCTATACTTGCTACCTATACTGGGGGCACCTATACCTGCTACCTATATGGGGGGAACCTATACCTGCTACCTATACTGGGGGCACCTATACCTGGCTACCTATACTGGGGGCACCTATACCTGGCTACCTATACTGGGGGCACCTATACCTGGCTACCTATACTGGGGGCACCTATACCTGGCTACCTATACTGGGGACACCTATACCTGGCTACCTATACAGGGGGCACCTATACCTGGCTACCTATACTGAATGCACCTATACCTGGCTAGCTATACTGGGGGCACCTATACCTGGCTAGCTATACTGGGGGCACCTATACCTGGCTAGCTATACTGGGGGCACCTATACCTGGCTACCTATACTGAGGCACCTATACCTGGCTACCTATACTGGGGGCACTTATACCTGGCTGCCTATACTGGGGGCACCTATACCTGCTACCTATACTGGGGGCACTTATACCTGCTAACTATACTGGGGACACCTAAGCCTGGCTGTCTATACTGGGGGTACCTATACCTGGCTACCTATACTGGGGGCACCTATACCTGGCTACCTATACTGGGGGCACATATACCTGGCTACCCATACTGGGGCCACCTATACCTGGCTACCTATACTGGGGGCACCTATACCTGGCTACCTATACTGGGGGCACATATACCTGGCTACCTATACTGGGGGCACCTATACCTGGCTACCTATACTGGGGACACCTATACCTGGCTTTCTATACGGGGGGCACCTATACCTGGCTACCCATACTGGGGGCACTTATGCCTGGCTACCTATACTGGGGACACCTAAGCCTGGCTGTCTATACTGGGGGCACCGATACCTGGCTACCTATGCTGGGGGCACCGATACCTGTATACCTATACTGGGGGCACTTATACCTGCTAACTATACTGGGGACACCTATGCCTGGCTGTCTATACTGGGGAACTTAAAGGGAAGGTTCAAGCAAAAAAAAAAAATGAGATTCACTTACCTGGGGCTTTTACCAGCCCCATGTAGCCATCCTGTGCCCTCGTAGTCACTCACTGCTGCTCCAGTTCCCCGCTGGCAGCTTTCTGACCTCGGAGGTCAGGGCCACATTGCATACATTTTTACGCATTCCAGCTAGTGCAGGAACAAAAATTTACGCGTTTCACCACTAACGCGTAAAAATGTATGTGTTAATGTTCCTGCACTAGCGGGAATGTGTAAAAAAGTACGCAATTTGGCCCTGACCTCCGAGGTCAGAAAGCTGCCAGCGGGGGACTGGAGCAGCAGTGAGTGACTACGAGGGCACAGGATGGCTGCATGGGGCTGGTAGAAGCCCCAGGTAAGTGAATCTCATTTTTTTTTTTGCTTGGACCTTCCCTTTAAACCTGACTACCTATACTGGGGGCACTTTTACCTGGCTACCTATGCTGGGGAACTTAACACTGCTACCTATATTGGGGGCACAAAATCCCAGCTACCTATACTGGGGGCACTTATGCCTGGCTACCTATACTGGGGAACTTAACACTACTACCTATAGTGGGGGCACATATACCTGGCTACCTATACTGGGGGCACTTATACCTGGCTACCTATACTGGGGACACCTATGCCTGGCTACCTATACTGGGGGCAATTATACCTGGCTATCTATACTGGGGGCACCTATACTTATCTACCTATTTTAGGGTCACCTATATCTGGCTACCTATACCTGGGCAACTTATATTGGGGGAACCTATACCTGGCTATACCAGGATGTCTGCATGTTGGGTTGATGTGGTTCTTTACAATGTATAAGCTTGCTATACACCAGCGGTTCCGGATGTAAGCCTGGCTTTAGGGACATAAAGAGATAATTTGCATATTCACCAGCGGTGCATTGTGGGGGACCACAGATGTTCACTTAGAGCTGAATTATCACAAATGCCTTCTGCTATAAGAAAGCAAATCACACAGAGCATTACTTTTTAGTAGGAGGGCTTTTCAGTCTCTTTTAGTCCCCTAAACTTTCCTAGTGCTTCTGGGTCACCCCGAGCTGCTTGGACATTCTGTTAAACTAAGATGGGAAGAGAGAGTGGGGGTGCCAGTATTGACTTTGGGGTGGAATAAGGGAATACCAGCGCATACTTGTTATTTATGTGGGTGGTTTTTTTGATAGGCGTGCGCACAGCGTCGGTGTAGTGTACAGTCAGTGGCGTAGCTTTGGAGCTGTGGGCCCCGATGCAAGTTTTACATTGGGGCCCCCCAAGCACTCTATACATAACAATTGATACGGCGCACCAAAACCTGCCAAGGACAACTACAGTGTCAGAGGTGCAAGAAGGGGATGGGGAACAGCTTGTTAATGATTACCACTATTCAAAGTGTCTATAGAAGTGATTATTACCAGCACAGGACCAATAGAGAGCTAATACTGCATTTGAGGGAGGGCCCTTTGGGCCCCCTCTGGCCCAAGGGCCCCGATGCGGTCGCTACCGCTGCAACCCCTATTGCTACGCCCCTGTGTACAGTCAGTTAAAGCGGACCCAAACCAAACATTTTTTTAAATTCAAAATATGTAGTTGCACCACTCTGACACATACAAAGATAAATAAACACTCCTTCAAGCCTATGAGCATTTCAGTGTATGCTTTTCACCCTTCTCTTTTCATAAGTAGGGTTATACAGGTGGCAGCCATTACTTCTGAGCTTAGTAGGAGGTTTTAGATCATGGGTGTGTTTGTCATCAGCTACCCTCCCTCACAGGGGCGTGGTCTATGTGAAATCTCACACAAGCTGAGATCACCTTCCCTGTGACATCAGTAGCAGCCTGTGTTGTTTTTTTTTTTTATCTCCTCCACCAGTCTGCCGGATTCTGTCCCGGCAATATGAAAGGAAGGTAGGGGCTCCTCCAATAAATGTAAAATATTTTATATTTGTCGTCATGCAGCAGGAAAAAGGCTACTATTTATCATTATAATTTAGAAAATAGATTTCATTTCCGAAATCTTGTATTTTTAATTTGGGTCCACTTTAAGTGCTTGCCGATCGCGTCATGCCGATGGGAGTGGCTGCGGCGGCAGCCCCAGGACCGCCCAACACTGATCGGCGTAAAGTCCTTGGGGCTCATTCTGCAGGAGATCGTGCGCGCATCTCCGCTTGGTAAGTGGAGCTCCGCCTTCAGCCACGATCGCCGCTCGGGGACTGTTAGACGGCAAAAATAGGCTAAAGCCTATCACCGCCAATCGCAGTGATAGGCTGGCGGGGGAGGGAGGGCGGGACTGGGAATTTTTCTTTAAAAAAAAAGGGCAAATTTATTAAGAAAATAAAAATATTTGTAAGAAAAAAATAAACACTGGGGGAGCAATCAGACCCCGCCAACAGAGAGCTCTGTTTGTGGGGAAAAGAGGGGATCACTTGAGTGCTGTGTGGCCCTGCAGCAAGCCCTTAAAGCTGCAGTGGCCTATTTTACAAAAAATGGCCTGTTCTGGGGGGAGGGGTAAACACTGTGGTCCTCAAAGAGGTTAAATTGGATATAAAATCTACACAAATTTCATACAAAATGTACTTAATTTATGTTTTTTATTTTCAGAGGTGGCTCAGTGATGTACAGAAATGATCTGGGGTCTCTTCTCCGGGCCTGTCAGTTGCTTCCATCCACCAGCGGGCGCTTGCTAGTCCTCGTCACAGGCGGTGGACAGCCGAGCACCCCATGCAGTTGTACCTGACCACAATAGTTGCCACTTTCATATGTAACTGGACGGTTTTTCGCTGCCAGGTAACGCCACAGAGTTACCGAACTCTGCCATTCGAATGACTCTTCCAGCCAGCAGCTAGGAGGCTGGACTGCTTGACAAATGAGCTGTTTTTTTCTGTGGAAAAGAGGCCTCAGATAATTGTACGGATTATTTAGTGAGTGCCTCTGTCAGTGCTGTACTCTCACCTAAAGGATTATTGGGAACACCTGTTCAATTTCTCATTAATGCAATTAATCTAATCAACCAATCACATGGCAGTTGCTTCAATGCATTTAGGGGTGCGGTCCTGGTCAAGACAATCTCCTGAACTCCAAACTGAATGTCAGAATGGGTAAGAAAGGTGATTTAAGCAATTTTGAGCGTGGCATGGTTGTTGGTGCCAGACGGGCCGGTCTGAGTATTTCACAATCTGCTCAGTTACTGGAATTTTCGCGCACAACCATTTCTAGGGTTTACAAAGAATGGTGTGAAAAGGGAAAAACATCCAGTATGCGGTAGTCCTGTGGGCGAAAATGCCTTGTTGATGCTAGAGGTCAGAGGAGAATGGGCCGACTGATTCAAGCTGATAGAAGAGCAACATTGACTAAAATAACCACTAATTACAACCGAGGTATGCAGCAAAGCATTTGTGAAGCCACAACACGCACAACCTTGAGGCGGATGGGCTACAACAGCAGAAGACCCCACCGGGTACCACTCATCTCCACTACAAATAGGAAAAAGAGGCGACAATTTGCACAAGCTCACCAAAATTGGACAGTTGGAGACTGGAAAAATGTTGCCTGGTCTGATGAGTCTCGATAGAGTCAGAATTTGGTGTAAACAGAATGAGAACATGGATCCATCATGCCTTGTTACCACTATGCAGGCTGGTGGTGGTGGTGTAATGGTGTGGGGGATGTTTTCTTGGCACACTTTAGGCCTCTTAGTGACAATTGGGCATTGTTTAAATGCCACGAGCTACCTGAGCATTGTTTCTGACCATGTCCATCCTTTCATGACCACCATGTACCCATCCTCTGATGGCTGCTTCCAGCAGGATAATGCACCATGTCACAAAGCTCCAATCATTTCACATTGGTTTCTTGAACATGACAATGAGTTTACTGTACTAAAATGGCCCCCACGGTCACCAGATCTCAACCCAATAGAGCATCTTTGGGATGTGATGGAACGGGAGCTTCATGCCCTGGATGTGCATCCCACAAATCTCCAACAACTGCAAGATGCTATCCTATCAATATGGGCCAACATTTCTAAAGAATGCTTTCAGCACCTTGTTCAATCAATGCCGTGTAGAATTAAGGCAATTCTGAAGGCGAAAGGGGGTCAAACACCATATTAGTATGGTGTTCCAAATAATCCTTTAGGTGAGTGTATAAATGCATAATAATAATATGGTAGGATATTAGACTATGACTATGGTAGGATTAGAGTGTGACCGCCTCTGAGAGTCAGTGACATGACTATGTACTCTGTAATGTGCTGCAGAAGATGTCAGTGCTATATAAATACATAATAATAATATGGTAGGACATTAGACTATGCTATGGTAGGATTAGATAGTGAGCTCCTCTGAGGACAGCCAGTGACATGACTATGTACTCTTGTACAGTGCTGCAGGAGATGTCAGTGCTATATAAATACATAATAATAATATGGTAGGACATTAGACTATGACTATGGTAGGATTAGAGTGTGAGCTCCTCTGAGGACAGTCAGTGACATGACTATGTACTCTGTAATGTGCTGCAGAAGATGTCAGTGCTATATAAATACATAATAATAATATGGTAGGACATTAGACTATGCTATGGTAGGATTAGACTGTGAGCTCCTCTGAGGACAGTCAGTGACATGACTATGTACTCTGTAATGTGCTGCAGGAGTTGTTAGTGCTATATAAATACATAATAATAATATGGTAGGACATTAGACTATGACTATGGTAGGATTAGAGTGTGAGCTCCTCTGAGGACAGTCAGTGACATGACTATGTACTCTGTAATGTGCTGCAGAAGATGTCAGTGCTATATAAATACATAATAATAATATGGTAGGACATTAGACTATGCTATGGTAGGATTAGACTGTGAGCTCCTCTGAGGACAGTCAGTGACAGGACTATGTATTCTGTAATGTGCTGCAGAAGATGTCAGTGCTATATAAATACCTAATAATAACATGGTAGGACATTAGACTATGACTATGGTAGGATTAGATAGTGAGCTCCTCTGAGGACAGTCAGTGACATGACTATGTACTCTGTAATGTGCTGCAGAAGATGTCAGTGCTACATAAATACATAATAATAATATGGTAGGACATTAGACTATGACTATGGTAGGATTAGAGTGTGAGCTCCTCTGAGGACAGTCAGTGACATGACTATGTACTCTGTAATGTGCAGCAGGAGATGTCAGTGCTATATATATAATTAACAAACAAACACAGAACATTTATATCGCGCTTTTCTCCTGGCGGACTCAAAGCGCCAGAGCTGCAGCCACTAGGACGCGCTCTATAGGCAGTAGCAGTGTTAGGGAGACTTGCCTAAGGTCTCCTACTGAATAGGTGCTGGCTTACTGAACAGGCAGAGCCGAGATTTGAACCCAGGTCTCCTGCGTCAGAGGCAGAGCCCTTAACCATTACACTATCCAGCCATAATTACATAATAATAATAATAATATGGTAGGACATTAGACTATGACTATGGAAGGATTAGATTGTGAGCTCCTCTGAGGACAGTCAGTGACATGATTATGTACTCTGTAAAGTCCTGCAGAAGATGTCAGTGCCCAGCTGCCCCCATCCCCTCCAACAGGAGCCCTTCTCTCCTCCTTTCTGCTATCAGCCCGCCCTCTCCTCTGCCAGCAGCCCCATCCCCTTTGCCAGCAGCCCTTTGTCCCCCCTCTCCCAGTACCCCTTACCTCTACCAGCACCCTCCCTCTTCTGCCAGCAGCCCCCATTCCCTTTGCCAGCAGCCCTTTGTCCCCCCTCTCCCAGTACCCCCTTCCCTCTACCAGCACCCTCCCTCTTCTGCCAGTAGCCCACATCCCCTTTGCCAGCAGCCCTTTGTCCCCCTCTACTCTCCCAGTACCCCCTTCCCTCTGTCAGCTGCCCTCCTCCCCTTTGCCAGTAGCCCCCCTCTCCTCTGACTCCAGCTTTGTGCCCCCTCTGCCAGCAGCCCTCCTACCCTTAGACAGCAGCCCATCTCCCCTCTGGCAGCAGCTCATCTTCCTCTCTCCCAGCAGTCCCTCTCTCTTCTGACTCCAGCTTTGTGCCCCCTCTGGCAGCAGCCCTCCTTCTCTGTCACTGCCAGCACTACAGCCCCTCTTCTCCTCTGCCAACAGCCCCCCTCCCTTCTGCCAGCACTGCAGCCTCCCTCCCTTCTGCCAGCACTGCAGCCTCCCTCCCCTCTGCCAGCACTGCAGCCTCCCTCTCCTCTGCCAGCACTGCAGCCCCCCTCCCTTCTGCCAGCACTGCAGCCTCCCTCTCCTCTGCCAGCACTGCAGCCTCCCTCTCCTCTGCCAGCACTGCAGCCCCCCTCCCTTCTGCCAGCACTGCAGCCCCCCTCCCCTCTGCCAGCACTTCAGCCCCCCTCCCTTCTGCCAGCACTGCAGCCTCCCTCTCCTCTGCCAGCACTGCAGCCCCCCTCCCTTCTGCCAGCACTGCAGCCTCCCTCCCCTCTGCCAGCACTTCAGCCCCCCTCCCTTCTGCCAGCACTGCAGCCTCCCTCTCCTCTGCCAGCACTGCAGCCCCCCTCCCTTCTGCCAGCACTGCAGCCCCCCTCCCTTCTGCCAGCACTGCAGCCTCCCTCCCCTCTGCCAGCACTGCAGCCACCCTCTCCTCTGCCAGCACTGCAGCCCCCCTCCCTTCTGCCAGCACTGCAGCCTCTCTCTCCTCTGCCAGCACTGCAGCCTCCCTCTCCTCTGCCAGCACTGCAGCCCCCCTCCCTTCTGCCAGCACTGCAGCCCCCCTCCCCTCTGCCAGCACTGCAGCCGCCCTCCCTTCTGCCAGCACTGCAGCCCCCCTCCCTTCTGCCAGCACTGCAGCCTCCCTCTCCTCTGCCAGCACTGCAGCCCCCCTCCCTTCTGCCAGCACTGCAGCCCCCCTCCCCTCTGCCAGCACTGCAGCCCCCCTCCCCTCTGCCAGCACTGCAGCCCCCCTCCCTTCTGCCAGCACTGCAGCCCCCCTCCCTTCTGCCAGCACTGCAGCCCCCCTCCCTTCTGCCAGCAGCCTTGTGCCCCCCTCTCCTCTGACTCCAGCTTTGTGCCCCCTCTGCCAGCAGCCCTCCTCCTCTGTCACTGTCAGCACTGCAGCCCTCCTCCCCTCTGCCAGCACTGCAGCCTTCCTCCCTTCTGCCAGCAGCCTTGTGCCCCCCTCTCCTCTGACTTCAGCTTTGTGCCCCCCTCTGCCAGCGCTGCAGCCCCCCTCATCCCTCCCCCCTCTCCGAGTCCCGGCCCCTCCTCCTCGGCATAAACATTATGAAACACAGGATTCTGCCTGTTTCACAACAGGGGCGGGCAGTCCCGGGCCGGCCAATGGGAGCCGCCCTGCCGCGTCACGTGACCGCAGAGCTTTATGTAAGGCACATGTTACATCAGGGCTGTGTGTTTATTCTCATCATTCTTCTTCTTATATATGATCTGTGCGGGGTGGCTGAGCCGGGAGGAGGAGCCGGGCAGCCGGGAGGAGGAGCCTCTGTGCCCCAGCAGCAGCTCTGTCACCCCCCTGTGCTGCCCTCCCAGCCCTGGTATCAGCTGTGCTCCATGGCCAAAGGATGCTGCAGCTGCTGACACCTGTCTGCTGGGGGCACCTATAGGCTGGGGACCCTCCCCCTCTATAGGCTCTGCTGGGGACCCTCCCCCTCTATAGGCTCCTCTAACTGCTGCTGTGTCTTTTTTTAAAGGATCTCATTGGGGACTGCAGTTTTTGTGACCTCAGGTGACTTCTGCAATTTCCTTTGTGCAGGACCCCCCCAATGGAGCTCTTCAGCTGCCCTTATTGCCAGGAGGCCCTGTGGGAGCCGGTGACCGTGCCCTGCGGGCATACCTTCTGCAGGAGATGCCTCCAGGGACCAGCCGGAAGCAAGTGCCAGGTGTGCCAGCGGGGGCTGGAGCTCAGGGGCCCCCAGGACCTCAGGTGCAACACCCTCGTCTCCAACCTGCTGGAGCGCTGCCTGGACCCCGAAACCAAAGTCAGCAGGATGACCCGGGACCTGCAGGAGCTGGTGGCCCAACAGTGCTACGAGGAGGCCGGCAAGCTGGCCAGCAGAGCCATCGGGATGGGTAAGGAAGCCAGGGAAAAACTCTGAGAAGCGATAAACTAAAGTTATCCCCTCTGCCTCTAAAGTTATCCCCTCTGCCTCTAAAGTTATCCCCTCTGCCTCTAAAGTTATCCCCTCTGCCTCTAAAGTTATCCCCTCTGCCTCTAAAGTTATCCCCTCTGCCTCTAAAGTTATCCCCTCTGCCTCTAAAGTTATCCCCTCTGCCTCTAAAGTTATCCCTCTGCCTCTAAAGTTATCCCTCTGCCTCTAAAGTTATCCCCTCTGCCTCTAAAGTTATCCCCTCTGCCTCTAAAGTTATCCCCTCTGCCTCTAAAGTTATCCCCTCTGCCTCTAAAGTTATCCCCTCTGCCTCTAAAGTTATCCCTCTGCCTCTAAAGTTATCCCTCTGCCTCTAAAGTTATCCCTCTGCCTCTAAAGTTATCCCTCTGCCTCTAAAGCTAGCCTCTCTGTCCCTAAAGCTAGCCCCTCTGCCCCTAAAGCTAGCCCCTCTGCCCCTAAAGCTAGCCCCTCTGCCCCTAAAGGTATCCCTCTGCCTCTAAAGTTATCCCTCTGCCCCTAAAGCTAGCCTCTTTGCCCCTAAAGCTAGCCCCCTGCCTCTAAAGCTAGCCCCTCTGCCTCTAAAGTTTTCCCCTCTGCCTCTAAAGTTATCCCCTCTGCCCCTAAAGCTAGCCCCCCTGCCTCTAAAGCTAGCCCCCCTGCCTCTAAAGCTAGCCCCTCTGCCCCTAAAGCTAGCCCCCCTGCCTCTAAAGTTATCCCTCTGCCTCTAAAGTTATCCCTCTGCCTCTAAAGTTATCCCCTCTGCCTCTAAAGTTATCCCCTCTGCCTCTAAAGTTATCCCCTCTGCCTCTAAAGTTATCCCCTCTGCCTCTAAAGTTATCCCCTCTGCCTCTAAAGTTATCCCCTCTGCCTCTAAAGTTATCCCTCTGCCTCTAAAGTTATCCCTCTGCCTCTAAAGTTATCCCTCTGCCTCTAAAGTTATCCCTCTGCCTCTAAAGCTAGCCTCTCTGTCCCTAAAGCTAGCCCCTCTGCCCCTAAAGCTAGCCCCTCTGCCCCTAAAGCTAGCCCCTCTGCCCCTAAAGGTATCCCTCTGCCTCTAAAGTTATCCCTCTGCCCCTAAAGCTAGCCTCTTTGCCCCTAAAGCTAGCCCCCTGCCTCTAAAGCTAGCCCCTCTGCCTCTAAAGTTTTCCCCTCTGCCTCTAAAGTTATCCCCTCTGCCCCTAAAGCTAGCCCCCCTGCCTCTAAAGCTAGCCCCCCTGCCTCTAAAGCTAGCCCCTCTGCCCCTAAAGCTAGCCCCCCTGCCTTTAAAGTTATCCCCTCTGCCCCTAAAGCTAGCCCCTCTGCCTCTAAAGTTACCCCCTCTGCCCCTAAAGCTAGCCCCCCTGCCTCTAAAGCTAGCCCCGCTGCCCCTAAAGCTAGCCCCCTCTGCCCCTAAAGCTAACCCCCTCTGCCCCTAAAGCTAGCCCCCTCTGCCCCTAAAGCTAGCCCCTCTGCCCCTAAAGCTAGCCACCTCTGCCCCTAAAGTTAGCCCCTCTGCCCCTAAAGTTAGCCCCTCTGCCCCTAAAGTTAGCCCCTCTGCCCCTAAAGCTAGCCCCTCTGCCCCTAAAGCTAGCCCCCCTGCCTCTAAAGCTAGCCCCTCTGCCCCTAAAGCTAGCCCCCTCTGCCCCTAAAGCTAGCCACCTCTGCCCCTAAAGCTAGCCCCTCTGCCCCTAAAGCTAGCCCCTCTGCCCCTAAAGCTAACCCCCTCTGCCCCTAAAGCTAGCCCCTCTGCCTCTAAAGTTAGTCCCTCTGCCCCACTTTCCCCATTCATACCAGTTTGCACAACTCATTATTTTATTATTATTATTATTATTATTTTTTTGAATAACAGTAACATGAAGTACATTTGATGACTTCGCTGTCGCATACAATTTGTATGATATCTGCATGCAAGCAGCCATTCATTTAACAGAGCCTTTCTAATACAATGTGCCCAGAGCTGTTCCAGGCTGCTCATCATTCGAGGAATGGATTTATAGGACTATTTCGGGCAGGACTTGCGCAAGTTGAGTCTTGGGGAGGGATCACGCTTGCATCTGCACGATTTGCAAAGGTTTTTGACTAGTTTATTTGTTTATTTATTTTCACTAGCCATCGATTTTTATTGAAAACTGCATGCGCCATGCGGAAAAGTAGTGTCCCCTCCTACACCGCGCCCTGAGGCTGGAGCCTCTCTCGCCTTGGCCTCGGCCCGGCCCTGGGTGCTATATATTCAAAGCAGTTTTTTACTTTGGTTCCACTGGATGGGTGTGATGAGGCGCGTTGCATGCACTGCATCGTACCACAGAAATCAGGCTTCATATGACCTTGCGCCACTCTGCGGTAACGGTCATATGCATAGGCCCGCCCCCTGGTTATTAACGTTTCAGCGTGACAAGTGAGGTTTACTCACCACGGGCATGAGGCAGTATGGCCCAGGAGGTGGAGGTGGCAACGCTAGAACGATCTCCCACTCTATTGGAAATATGTCTGCTGTGTGTGGGCAGGCAATAGATCCCACCCGGATCAGATTCGATCAGAGAGGGGTCGATTTGGTGACAGATTGACAGGTGTATGGCTACCTTTTAAAGGGAATCTGTAAAAATAAAAACATCCGGGGGGGGGGGGGGCTTACCTCGGGAGATGGAAGCCTCTGCATCATGATGAGGCTTCCACATCCTCTTCTGTCCCTCGGTTCCAGTGCTGGCAGTCCCCGAACGCCAGGGAGGTAAATACTTACCTACCGCGGTCCAGCGCAGGCGCAGTAGCGCTTTCCAATGGGGCTCAGGCAGAAATAGTCAAGCTCGATCCTCCTTACTGCACAGATATAAGCGACTGGAGCCTGCGCAGTAGAGTGGACCTAATCGGGCTTGAATATTTCAGCATGAGCCCGATTCTTGTCAGCTGCGGTTTCTGGGAGCTATCGCTGGAACCGAGGAGCAGGAGAGGACGGGGGAAGCCTGATTAGGTAAGTACCCCCAGGGGCTGTTTTTTATGTTTCAGGTCCTCTTTAAAGGATACCCGAAGTGACATGTGACATGATGGGATAGACATGTGTATGTACAGTGCCTAGCACACAAATAACTATGCTGTGCTTTTTTTTCTTTCTCTGCCGAAAGCGTTAAATATCAGGTATGTAAGTGGCTGACTCAGTCCTGACTCAGACAGGAAGTGACTACAGTGTGACCCTCACTGATAAGAAATTCCCCTTTTTACCTCTTTCTTGCTCTCAGAAGCCATTTTCTGCTAGGAAAGTGTTTTATAGTTGGAATTTCTTATCAGTGAGGGTCACACTGTAGTCACTTCCTGTCTGAGTCAGGACTGAGTCAGCCACTTACATACCTGATATTTAACTCTTTCGGCAGAGAAAGAAAAAAAGGAACACAGCCTAGTTATGTATGCGCTAGGCACTGTACATACACATGTCTGTCTCATCATGTCACATGTCACCTTTAAACTAGGGTTTGAATCAGGTTTGCTGGACCATCTATGGCGTCCTCAGTGGAGATGGGCTCTGAGGGTTGAAGAGGAACCTCGTAATTTTCCCATAGAGCTCCACCCCCAATTCGCAGCAGTATTTGCGGAAGCCGCTTGTCTCCGCGCCTGCCGATTATACAATTCTTAGAAAGAATATCGGTGGGAATTGCTATCCGCTTCCTGGGAATCTTGCGGCCAATCCTCGCTCCAGCTTTGGCTACACCTGTATTATTTCTAGTTATGAAACGTTCCCGCCCTTCCCCTCCAGGCGGCTCTGCGCACAGCTCTGAGGGCTCATTGTGATCTTTGGCGTGAAGAGGTGGATGTGTCTTGCATTCCTGTCCTGTGTTATGTAACTTTCCACCAACACTGCCTGCCTTAGAGAGCAGCTGAACTTTCCAAGTCGCTTTGTTCTCGAGGTAGATGAGCTTCTGTCAGAGAGGACTGTAAAGAATTTATATCACACGCTGCTTTCAGGATTCTTTTACATCCTGGCCCCAAAACATGTAAGCTCTGAGCCAAACTTAAAGCAAACCTAAAGCAAAAATAAACTTATGAGGTAATGAATTCTATGTGTAGTACAGCTAAGAAACAGAACATGAGTAGCAAAGAAAATAGTCTCATATTGTTTTCCAGTACAGGAAGAGTTATAACACTTCCATTGTTAAGGTGGCCATACATGAGGCCACTTGGCGGCTGATCGACCATCCAATTCAATTATTATAATCGAATTGGATGAAAATTGGTGCCGACAAGTGCATGCCCGACTGACAAAGCGATCAATTTCGGGGCGGAAATTGGTCGCATGGTCGATCGCGCATGCCGCAAGATGTCAGGCTGCAGTTGGTTGGTCGGGTGTGCGGCAGTACGGTGGTGATTTCTGGAATGAGCAACGAAACGTCGAAACCCTCCGCCGATGCCGCCGCAATGTAATAATGTGCCGGGTGTGTGCATTTATACGTTACCTGTCCTGTAGCAGCCTCCGCGCGGTGTCCGTAACCTCCAGGCAGCTCTCCGTAAACGCTACTGGCGCATATTGTCTGACGTAAGATGCTACGCCCCGACATCAGACAATATGCGCCAGTGGCGTGTACGGAAAGCCGCCTGGAGGTTACGGACACTACGCGGCGTCTGCAACAGCACAGGTAACGTATACTGTAAATGCACACATCGGGGGGGGGGTCACATTTATACATTGGGGGCTGCTGCGGTGCGGCCGATTCCCTGAATATTTCATGCTGAAATCGGACAGGAATCAGCCTGTAGTATATGGGCAGAATCAACAAAAAAACTAATTTATCTCTAATCAGGTTCAATTAGAGATAAATTTGTCTTTGTGGAATCTGCCCATAATTGCTAGATGTATGGGTGTCTTTATTTATACAAAAGAGCTTTTCTGAGCTATTACAACCCAACCTGGGTCCAATACAGTCCTGTTTTCTGAAGCACTGATATAAAGCAAAAACTTATACCTACCTGGGGCTTCCTCCAGCCCCCTTCGTCCTGATCGCTCCCTTGCTGTCCTCCGCCGCCTTCTCATTGGTCTGCAATCCTCCCGGTAACCTTGGCCAGTCGGCGCAGACGCAAGTCAGCCACGCATGTCCCCCATTGCGTTCCTGTAGTACTGCGCAGATGCGGAATTGGGTGCGTGCGTCCAGCTGGGCCGCGCATGCACAGTAGGCCCCGACTCCCGAAGTTACAAACGAAGCGGCGGTGAAGGACGGCGAAGGAGCAATTAGGCTGAAGGGGGCTGCAGGAAGCCCCGGTATGTATACATTTTTGCTTTGCCGCCATTTTAGGTTTACTTTAAACAGCCAAGAAGCAATGAGAGACAGCTTGAGATAAGGTTTTACTGCAGGAAAGTTCAAAGGGCCATTAGCTCTGCTCTGTTTTATAGCTTAAAGGATACCTGAGCCAAAAAAACATGGAAAACAGGGGGAGCAGGCATTTAGGCCTGGTTCACATTAGCGTTCGCTGTCCGGATTCGCCTGATCGGATCCGGACCGTATACTGTACAAACGGAACGTACGTTCGGCATAGCAATGCAAAGTCTATGCGGACGTTCACATGCGTCCGTTCCGTACAGAACGGAGCCGGATCGGATCCGGACTCTTTTCCAACATGCGCTATTTTTCGGGTCCGGATCATCCGGCCCACGCACCCGGACCGGAGCCTGACTGCACCATCCGGAAATAGAAACCTATGGGGAACGGAAAGCACAGAACACACAGGATACAAACACCTGACGTTCTACCCCACTTCCTATGCCTATTCTAGCGGCCATTTCGGATGAGGACACATGGGCCAAGCATATCTGGAGTGGAGCAGCAGTGACTTAGTGCTGGAGCTGTTTGGTAGTATGTCGGAGGTGGAGGTGAGGCCTACAGAGGAGGACGTGATTCTACAGGTGCACCAGGTGCACCTTCTGCTGACCTCCCGCTGACCTCCCAGACCCCAACAATATATAGTTTTATTTATACACTTTTACCAAACTGATCCGGATCGCAGCCGTATACATACCTGATGCAACCGGACCGGATCCGGATCGGAACTGTACGGTTCCGATCCGGATCCGGTCCGGTCATGCGAACCGTTTGGCCCAGAAATGCAAGTGTGAACGGGGCCTTACTGTCATCTGTGCCGATGCCTACCGCTCTTCCTGTTCTCCCCTCTGCCCGCCGCATTGTACCTGAAAGCCTTCCGGGATGGTGTTCTAAGTCGCTGCAGTCGGGGTGACAACGCAAGCGCTGACCGGGCTGCCCGTGGCCAGGAGCGCACTGCGCATGCGTATGACATCATATGCATATTCAGATGGAAATCACAGTGACCTACTTTCTGCCCTGTGGGCCATATTTTCCTTGCATGTGCGACTTGCGATCAGTATTTGCGTGTATGTATTGGTACAACTATTACACCTGAAGTGAGAGGGATATGGAGGCTTCCATGTGTATTTCCTTTTAAACAATGCAGATTGCCTGGCAGCCCTGGTGAGCTTCTTGTTTATAAGATGTTTAGCCGTAGATGGGGAGAAATGCAGACGTGAACACGCAACTCCTTAAAGGACTACTGTAGTGAGAGGGATATGGAGGCTGCCATATTTATTTCCTTTTAAGGCGTAATACCAGTTGCCTGGCTGCCCTGCTGATCCTCTGCCTGTAATACTTTTAGCCATAGCCCCTGAACAAGCATGCAGCAGATCAGGTGTTTCTGGCAATATTGTCAGATCTGACAAGATTAGCTGCATGCTTGTTTCTGGTGTTATTCAGACACTACTGCAGCCAAATAGACCAGCAGGGCTGCCAGGCAACTAGTATTGTTTAAAAGGTAATAAATATGGCAGCCTCCATATCGTTTTGACTTCAGTTGTCCTTTAAAGGGAAGGTCCAGGATAAGTAAAAAGTAAAAATCGACTTACCTGGGGCTTCCTCCAGCCTCTGGCAGCCGTCCTGTGCTCTCGTCACAGCTCCGGTGGCTCCTGTTCCCCTCCGGTGCAGATGCCGACCTCACCAGGTCGGCATCTGCTTGTGCTTCACCATGCGGCTCACCGAGTAGCACTGACGTCATCCGAACTGTGTTGCACAGGCGCAGAACTACTGTACCTGCACAGTACAGTCTGGATGACGTCAGCGTGACTACGTGTGCCGCACACTGGAGCGCAAGTAGACCTCTTGTACTGGGTGGGGGGGGGAGGGGGACTCCGGGTCACTGGCGGGGAGCTGCGGCGAGGGGACAGGACGGCTGCCAGGGGCTGGAGGAAGCCCCAGGTAACTAGATTTTTACTTTTTATTCATCCTGGAAGTTTCCTTTAAAGAGAAACCAAAGTGAGGGACATATGGAGGCCGACAAATGTCTTTATTTTTTAACAATGCAGATTGCCTGGCTGTCCTGCCGATAGGGATGGTGCGAACATCAAATTTTCCGCAAACGTTTGTGAACGGCAAACTGTCATAGACTTTAATGGGCAGGTGAAGTTTAACATGTATGGGGAGTGTTTCTGACCCCAAAACTGATGTAAAAGTTGTTTAAACGGGCCTAACACCTGGACCGTGGAATG
The DNA here is from genome assembly GCF_040937935.1 of Hyperolius riggenbachi. NCBI lineage: Eukaryota > Metazoa > Chordata > Amphibia > Anura > Hyperoliidae > Hyperolius > Hyperolius riggenbachi. The sequence continues at coordinate 511,932,464 of NC_090648.1, read as the reverse complement.
CCGGAGGGCGATCCATGGCAAAAGTCCCACCAAAAATTATGGAGTTTGCTCAGAGTTAGTTATAAACTCTAATGGATGGTATAAAGTGCTTTAAAGTGTAACTGTCGGGCATAAAATCAAAAAACAATTCTTTATTTTTATCTGGTAAACAAGTAATAAGGAAGCTAACCAGGCAATCCAAACGTTAAAATCACTATTACTTTTCTTGTTGTTAAATGATCCTCAGTTTACCTGACCCTTATTTGGTACGTTGCCGCACAAAGGAAGTTGCAGGGCATGCTGGGTTGTCTTTTTTTGCTTCTTTATTTCCCCTCAGACTAAACTAATGTACAGAAGCACAAAAGGACAACCCAGCATGCCCTGCAGCTTCCTTTGTGCGGCAACGTACCAAATAAGAGTCAGGTAAACTGGGGAATGATAATTTATTTGGTACGTTGCCGCACAAAGGGAGCTGCAGGGCATGCTGGGTTGTCCTTTTGTGCTTCTGTACATTAGTGTAGTCTGAGGGGAAATAAAGAAGCAAAAAAAGACAACCCAGCATGCCCTGCAACTTCCTTTGTGCGGCAACGTACCAAATAAGAGTCAGGTAAACTGAGGATCATTTATCAACAAGAAAAGGAATAGTGATTTTAACTTTTGGATTGCCTGGTTAGCATCCTTATTACTTGTTTACCAGATAAAAATAAAGAATTGATGTTTGATGTTATGCCCGACAGTCACACTTTAACACATCAGGTGAGCGAATTATTGTTTTTACTAGTTGACACCTCCAGCACATAAATGTTAGTCCTCTTGTCGGCGATCTTTCTGTAGTGGTCACCGTGCTTGTGCGCACATTCGCGAGAGTGCACGCGATCACAGTTTTCCAGCCCCTGGTATATACATATTTGAAACACTACTGTAGCAGTACTGCACACCTGTCTCTAACAGCTAAAGTGCACTGGACACACAGAACAGCAATATAACAATAGCAAGAAAAAAAACCCACAGCCTTTATAAGGTTTATTGGGTTATCTGGACGGTGAACTAGACTAGGTTCTCAATGTGTGGTACGCGTACCCCAGGGGGTACTTCTGATGGTTCCAGGGGGTACTCGGGCTTGATATACTTAACCAAGAATAACAAATTTAGAGATTTAGAAAATGATAAATCTTATTTAAACAACACCAAGTTAACATTCTGCTAGTTAAAAGCAATAGTAAATGCTTGGAAATTGTTTAGAACCAATTATCATGTACTACAATCAAATATATATTTGTCAAGGGGTACTTGTGATCATTTTTACTATGCTAGGGGGTACTTGGTGATTACTGGGTTTTAAAAGGGGTACATACCAATAAAATGTCGAGAAACACTGAACTAGAGAACTAGTATTGTAGCAGCACATAAAGTGCACTGGGGACACAGAACAGCAGCTAACTACGTTATCCCAGCACAACACAGCTCTCTCAGCCTAGCACAGCAACCAAATGCAGAATGGAAAATGGCTGCCATGCTGGCGTTTTTATAGGGGTGGATAGCTGATTGGCTGCCATGTGTCTGCTGACTCTGATGTGAGAGGGTAAAATTTTGGCTCCAAGCATATGTGTGGGGGGCGGATCAAAGTCTCCATCTGTTTGCCGGCGGGCGAACAGCTGATGATCGCCGGACACAATCACTACCTGCTGAGCGCCTGTTTCTAATATTTGTATCCATAGCCCCTGAACAAGCATGCAGCAGATCAGGTGTTTCTAACATTATTCTCAGATCTGACAAGATTAGCCTCATGCTTGTTTCTGGTGTTATTCAGACACTACTGCAGCCAAATAGTCCAGCAGGACTGCCAGGCAACTGGGATTGTTTAACAGGAAATAAATATGGCAGCCTCCACATCCCTCTCACTTCAAGGGTCCTTTAATAGCCTATAGCTCTCTCTGTAGTTGTATTATATAGTGAATGGCTATGGGGTTTGCTGTATTTTCTGATTACCTCCACTTTATGGTTGTGCTTACTGCTCCTTGTGTCTTAGGCCCTATTTCCACTAAGCCCCGAATCAACTTGGAATCTGCAGCATTGCGAGGGGCGGGGAAACGCTGCCTACCTACCTAGTAACTTGCAGTCCATATTGCACAGCGGCAGTTTGATGCAGTGTGCAGAGGAATCCCGATAGCTGCAGATGGCGCGGTCTAGCAATTTGGGCTGGGGTTGCTCAGCAGAATGGAAGCCACGGATAAATCAGTAACAGCCGCGGCTCCTAGTAGAAACCGCCCTTAAAGGGACTTTTAAACCAGGAATAAAAAAATCCGTTTTTCTTGCCTGAGGCTTCTACCAGCCCCCTGCAGCCGTCCTGTGGCCTCGCAGTCACTCAGAGCCTCCGGTTCCCCGCCGCCAGCTAGTTTCGTTTTCACTGACAGGCCCTGACAGGGAGTCGGGGAGGCTTTCTGCACCTGCACAGGGCTGGCCACACGTATCCTTCATGTTCCCGTCCTCTTTGTGGACAGGAATGCGAAGAAAAATGCAGGTGGTCAGGCCTGTCAGCGAAAATGAAACTAGCTGGCGGTGGGGGACCGGAGGCTCCGGGAGTGACTGCGAGGGCACGGGACGGCTGCAGGGGGCTGGTAGAAGTCCCAGGAAAGTAAAACTTTTTTTTTTTTTTATTCCTGGTTTGTGTCCTTTTAAATGCTGCACTACTTTAATCAAGGTAAGTATAGACTAACCAGCAAGCTCATGGTGAACCAGAACTCATTGGAGTGTGTGAGGGGCTACAATGATCCTAAAAATGAGTTCTGGGTCACCATGAGCTTGCTGGTTAGTCTGTACCTCTCGGTATTACAAGCCCTACTCCATAGAGCCAAATTAATCCATGCCATGCACTGATGAGGATCAAACAATCCGAAACAGTCTGTATGCATGTTGGATTGTTATGGCTCTGTACAAATTAACAAGCTGACACATCATTGCATTCCAGCGGTTCTGGAGGTGTGTTTAGCTTCTAAGGGTAGAATGGTTAATTTGCATATATTCAGCAGTGATGCACTGGGAGACATCTCAAGCTCACTCCAACCTGAATTATCGCTAATTCTTTCTGTTTTAAGAAAGCAAACTTTTTGTTTTCCAAGGTAAGTATTATTGAAAACAATAGACTCTGATGATGATTAAAAACAAAAATGCTACGTTTGATTGGTTCATTGTCAAGCTGCAGAAGGCAGGGCATACAAGATCGCTTTTTTTGAGCAATTTTGGATTTTGAGAATCGCGGCTCTTGTAAAAACTAATGAAAGTGTTTGGAGGTGAGCCCACTGGATTTTTACAATCGCAATCGCAGGACATGCAGCATTTTGTGAGTGCTTTCGCGTCAGTGCAAAGTGTAGGAGCGCGGGAGCAAAGCGCACGTATATCGTCAATGTAAGTGATTTGCAGGTGATTTTAAAGTGCTGGAACTACCCAGAAGCACAACACATTTCAATCCACCAATCAAATGGAGAGTCGCTAATTGCAAACGCTATGCAGTCTCTGACAAATCTCTGACACTCTTTACAAATACCGTAATCGCCGGAAATAGTTGCAATGGTCTGCAAAGCACTTACCGTATATTCCGGCGTATAAGACGACTTGGTGTATAAAACGACCCCCCAACTTTTCCAGTTACAATATAGAGTTTGGGCTATACTCGCCGTATAAGACTACCCCTCTTCCACCGCACACCAAATAAAAATAAAAATAAAAAAATCATGTACTGGTGCTGTGTATGAACAGATACTGGTGCTGTACTGTATGTGTTACCCAGTATATAACAGTATACAGTCAATTGACTTGTTGCATTGGTCAACTCTTCTTAAGTAGACTGGTCAGCTCTCCTTGTCTACCTGTTTATCAGAGCGGTATGGAAGAATAGATTGCACTCCCTCAGCAGCGAGATCTGAGAGGCGGTAACAGGATAGGGCGTATCACCCGGCATCAATGACACCCGGCGTATAAGACGACCCCCAACTTTTCAGAAGATTTTCAAGGGTTAAAAAGTAGTCTTATACGCCAGAATATACAGTACACAAAATTGCTAGCGATTGCTATAGCGTTTTTGTGATTTCAAGCATGCCCAGCCCTAAATCTGCAAAAGATTGGCATTCACACTTGCTTCAATGCAAAATAATATGCATTTGATTGACCATCCCTAATGCATTCATGGAAAATAGGCGCAGGGTTTGCCGTTAGTAGAATAGCGCTGATAATAGCGATATTCTGCTACTGAATTTCCAAAGTAGAATATCTGTAATATTTTCCAGTATTTTACTGTAGCTTAACCTAACCCTACTCTCACACAGAACCCTCCCTGTAACTATCCCTAACCACCCCCCTGGTGGTACCTAACTCTAACCACCCCCCTGGTGGTGCCTAACCCTAACCACCCCTCAGTGGAGCCTAACCCTACCCACCCCCCCCCTGGTGGTGCCTAACCCTAACCACTCCCCTGGTGGTGCCTAACTCTAACCTCCCCGCAGTGGGGCCTAACCCTAACACCCCCCCCCCCGGTGGTGCCTAACTCTAACCACCCCCCTGGTGGTGCCTTACCCTAACCCCCCCCCCCCCCCCCGGTGGTGCCTAACCCTAAAACACCACCCCCCTCCCTGTGGTGCCTAACCCTAAAACATCCCCCTGGTGGTGCCTAACCCTAAAACACCCCCCCTGGTGGGGCCTAACCTATATACCCCCCTAGTCGTGCCTGCCCCTGGTGGTGCCTAACCCTAAACCCCCAGCTGTAATGTGCCCCTCCCCCTCTTCTGCAAAGCCGCAATAAGTGGAAGCCGTGATTTTCGGCAGAATTAGTAAATTTCGGCACCGGCAGGTGGCTGATAGCGGGCGCCACCATGCGCCAAAATTTACCTTTTATGCCGCTAGTCACGGCATTTATCATGAGCGTCTGTGGTGCGTCCTTTTTTCCATACGGGCTCCTGTGCCCTCTTTTCCTGATTCGATCCCTAATACCCTCTCTAGAACAGGGTATAATGACAGCAACCCCCCTCCATACACACAAACACCATTTTTGTGACATTCCCTTCTTTCATAAGGTCCTTATCCCTTTAAAATGGCGTTATGCAATTTTCTAGCCTGTTGCTTGGCAACCCACAGAAGCAAAACAAAGCAGAAAGATAATAAAAAGTCAGTGGCTATTGCGTTACAATTATATAACTGGATTGGATCAGGTTACACGGCTGTGAACTGAACAGCCAACATTTAGGCAGGTTTTTTTATATGCATTTAACAGAAATTTATGTAAAATGTTTTTGTATGTTTTTGTGTAAAAAAAAATAAATAAATAAATTGCACTTCTTGCAAATAAACATTTAACATTTTGCCAATCACCAATATAGATAGGCTCTGATAGACTCTCACCCAGAAGGGAGGCAAAATTTCAACTTGCAGCACTACAGTCCCATACACACGGCGTACAAATGTCTGTACAGACACGTGTTAAGCGATGGTTTGTGCGACGGTTTGTTCGTGTGGACTGGACGCGACAAGAGACACAGGCCTCGATTCATCATTGTCTTTGCGATAGCTTTTTCCAGTTCGTTAAATTACCGAATTCGAAGTTTATCAATTTCTAGTTGTAGTCATCAAGTTTTTTCCGCATTCGGTGTGAATTCGATAACCATGCGGTAACCATTCGGTAATGTGTCGATATTTCCATTTTTTGCGACTCTGCAAAAAGTTGTGTTGTGACCTGGAACAGGCAGCCTGCGGCCTCTCTCTGCGCATGCGCCGGCTTCCTGGCTTCTTCCCCCTCCCTTTGCCATGCGTCATATTACCATTCGCACGCGGAGGAGAGGAAGAAGCTTGCGCATGCGCAGAGAGGAGCTGCAGGCTTCCTGTTCCGGGTCAAAGCGCGACTGGTATTGCTTAAAAGGAAATAAATATTTGCACCTCCATATACGTCTCACTTCAGTTGTCCTTTAAAATCCTGCTTTATTGACCTTGTTGATTGCTCTGTAATTTTGAATTCTTATATTTTTGCAGCTCCTCAGGACGTTCCTTTGAGAGTCCTCCGCTCCCAGGCGTATTCACACATGAAACTGTTCCCCGATGCTCTGCGGGACGCTGAAGAGATTTGTCGTTTACAGCCTCGGAACCCGGTTGTAAGTATACCAAAGGTTTAAAGGGAACTTTAACTGAAAGGGGGGTAAAGAGTTTCACTCACCTGGGGCTATTACCAGCCCCCTGCAGCAGTCCTGTGCCCTCGGTGCAGCTCTGGAATCCTCCGGTCCCCCGCTGTCACTTAGCTTCGTTTTTGACGATTCACCAGTCGGCCGGCCGCCATGCGTATTATTGGACGCATTCCCCACTGCAATTAGCGCTGTTGCGTACCGCAACGCGTACAAAAATACGTTATCTACACGTGCGGAATGCGGCAACGCGTATTTTTGTACGCATTGCGGTCCGCAACAGCGCTAATTGCCATCCAAATGCGTCCAATAATACGCATGGCGGCCAGCCGACTGGTGAGTCGTCAAAAACGAAACTAAATGACAGCGGGGGACCGGAGGATTCCAGAGCGGCTCCGAGGGCACAGGACTGCTGCAGGGGGCTGGTAATAACCCCAGGTAAGTGAAACTCTTTACTCCCCGTTCAGTTAAGGTTCCCTTTAAGAAAGCTCTCAGAGCCACTAGGGGCCCATTTCCACTGGGTGCAAATTCATATCAAAACAATTTGCATTAATACTGATATCCATGCCATAGTCACATGTCCATCGTTTTTTAGGGCCAATTTTAGGTGGAAGCCTATTATGTGTATGTTTTTGGGATGTGGGAGGAAAATGGAATGCCCGGAGGAATCCCACGCAGACACTGGGAAAACATCCAAACTTTGTGTAGATAGGTATTTCAACTGGGGACCCAATGCTGCAAAGCAGGAGTGATATCCACTACACCCAGCCTTTCTCAACCTTTTTAACCTGAAGGAACACCGTAAATAATTTTTGGATCTCCAGGAACCCCTGCATGTATTTTGCAGGAGGCATGGTCTTTAAAAGTAGGTGTGGCTGTTTATTTCACTACCGCCTATTACACTGCCACTGGTTATACTGTCTCCTTATTCTAGTGTATTTATTAATGTGCTCCTTATTAATTTGACGCCTGATTTAGTTCTTCGTTTTACACTATTCCCTATTTTGTTTTGTTTGCTCTATCATACTTCACCCATGATGGGGAAAATGCCACGGAACCCCAGCAGAGTACTCCGGGAACCCTGCTTGAGAAAGCCTGACTACAACTATTTTAAAAAATAAATTAAATGTGGGTTCAAAGCCACTTGAAGGCTCAGCACACACCATATAGTCTCATTTAGCACTTTCATGTAGTATAAAGGTGGCCATACACCAGGCGACTTGGCGGCCGATCGAACATCAAATTCAATTATAATCGAATTGGATGAAAATCGTTGCCGCCAAGTGCATGCCCGACCGACAAAGCGACCAATTTCGGGACAGAAATTGGTCGCTTGTCTATCACGCATGCTACAAGATGTCGGGCCAAAGTTGCTTGGCCGGGTGCGTGGCGGTACGGCGGCGATTCCCGGAACGAGCGGCAAGACGACGAAACCCCCACCGCAATGTATAAATGTCCCCCCCCCCCCCTCAGTGTGCATTTATACATTACCTGTCCTGTTGCAGCCTCCAATCGATGTCCTGTAACCTCCAGGCGGCTATCTGTACACGCTGCGGGCGCCTAGCGTCTGCTATGCGCCAGTAGCATGTTCGGAGAGCCGGCTGGAGGTTACGGACACCGCGCAGAGGCTGCACCAGGACAGGTAACATATAAATGCCCACACGGGGGGGGGAGAGGGGGGGGGCACATTTATACATTGGACAGTAGCGGCAGCTCATGCGATTCCCTTCAGACGGGAATCAGCCTGTAGTGTATGACCAGAATCGACAAATTTATCTCTAATCAGATTCAATTAGAGATAAATGTGTCTCTTTGTCGATTCTGCCCATAATCGTCAGGTGTATGGTTACATTTAGAGCTCATCCAAACAATTATTTGATGTATTTTCAATCTGTTGGCCCTCATAGTACATAGATGTGGTAAATCTGTACAAACATGGTTGTATGGTGTGCGTTGAGCTTTAGATAAGTTCCACAGATACAATTGCTTATCTCATAAGTGCATGTCCACTTCAGGTTTGCTCGAACGCCTTGTGGAATTCTGTTCGTGTAAATAAGACGGAGCAGCTTTTTTCAGGCATAACAGCCACAGGAAATGAGGGGTTTGGGTTGTGTTATTTTTGGCCTCACAGCAGAGTCTTTGTGAATAGTAAGGGCCCTTTGTTGTTTTTTGGATGTTACACGGGACCCGCGGCGGTGCAGTTACTGGCCCTGATAGTCTTCTTGTTTTTTTGGGACGTTACACGGGACACGCGGCGGCGCAGTTACTGGCCCTGATAGTCTTGTTGTTTTTTGGACGTTACACGGGACACGCGGCGGCGCAGTTACTAGCCCTGATAGTCTTGTTGTTTTTCAGACGTTGCATGGGACCCGCGGCGGTGCAGTTACTGGCCCTGATAGTCTTGTTGTTTTTCAGACGTTGCATGGGACCCGCGGCGGTGCAGTTACTGGCCCTGATAGTCTTGTTGTTTTTGGATGTTACACGGGACCCGTGGCGGTGCAGTTACTGGCCCTGATAGTCTTGTTGTTTTTCAGACGTTGCATGGGACCCGCGGTGGTGCAGTTACTGGCCCTGATAGTCTTGTTGTTTTTCGGACATTACACGGGACCCGCAGCGGCGCAGTTACTGGCCCCGATAGTCTTGTTGTGTTTCGGATGTTACACGGGACATGCGGCGGTGCAGTTACTGGCCCTGATAGTCTTGTTGTTTTTTTTGGACATTACACGGGACCCGCGGCGGCGCCGTTACTGGCCCTGATAGTCTTGTTGTTTTTCGGACGTTACACGGGACCCGCGGTGGTGCAGTTACTGGCCCTGATAGTCTTGTTGTTTTTCGGACGTTACACGGGACCCGCGGTGGTGCAGTTACTGGCCCTGATAGTCTTCTTGTTTTTCGGACATTACACGGGACCCGCGGCGGTGCAGTTACTGGCCCTGATAGTCTTGTTGTTTTTCGGACGTTACACGGGACCCGCAGCGGCGCAGTTACTGGCCCTGATAGTCTTCTTGTTTTTTTTGGACGTTACACGGGACACGCGGCGGCGCAGTTACTGGCCCTGATAGTCTTGTTGTTTTTCGGACGTTACACGGGACCCGCGGTGGTGCAGTTACTGGCCCTGATGGTCTTGTTGTTTTTCGGACGTTGCATGGGACCCGCGGCGATGCAGTTACTGGCCCTGATACTCTTGTTGTTTTTCAGACGTTGCATGGGACCCGCGGCGGTGCAGTTACTGGCCCTGATAGTCTTGTTGTTTTTTGGACATTACACGGGACCCGCGGTGGTGCAGTTACTGGCCCTGATAGTCTTCTTGTTTTTTTGGACGTTACACGGGACACGCGGTGGCGCAGTTACTGGCCCTGATAGTCTTGTTGTTTTTCGGACATTACACGGGACCCGCGGCGGTGCAGTTACTGGCCCTGATAGTCTTGTTGTTTTTCGGACATTACACGGGACCCGCAGCGGCGCAGTTACTGGCCCTGATAGTCTTGTTGTGTTTCGGATGTTACACGGGACATGCGGCGGTGCAGTTACTGGCCCTGATAGTCTTGTTGTTTTTCGGACATTACACGGGACACGCGGCGGTGCAGTTACTGGCCCTCATAGTCTTCTTGTTTTTCGGACATTACACGGGACACGCGGCGGTGCAGTTACTGGCCCTGATAGTCTTGTTGTTTTTCGGACGTTACACGGGACCCGCGGCGGTGCAGTTACTGGCCCTCATAGTCTTCTTGTTTTTTTGGACGTTACATGGGACACGCGGTGGCGCAGTTGTCACGGAACAGCCGTGAGAAACGAGAACGCAATCGGTTTATTGCACCGATTGCCAGTGACGTGCTATATCTGGATTGATTGTGTAGGAGCATCTGCAGTCTTTTCTCAGCAGAGAAATAGCATCTATTGCAGGGCTCAGAATGACAAACTTTGGTTTTAAGGTAGACAGTTCTGGGAAAGGAAGTTAATTGCGTTTAACACTTAGCTGTAACAAGCTGGTTCCCCGGCCCCCTGGAGAGCTAATGGCCCCTCTCAGAGGATATGCCAGCTGTTTCAGCTCTAAAAAGGAGGCCTAGATTCAGCCAGGCAGGCTACGAATCCCCGGGAGGTCTTGACACCTTGCTCCCTGGTAAGGATCAAAGGGAAGCCAGTTGCCAGCACACACCCTGAATGACCTGAGGCTCATAGCCTAATCCATAACTTCCCAGATCTGTCATATTTCTGGGGTTCCTGAGATGGCAGCTTCGCCAAATGTGGGGAAAGGGTAGCATGAGTCCCGGTGCTGGTTCTGTGAAATTCCCAGAACTCTGTCCCCTAAACTCTCATAGCAATATGGGTTTGTAGAGACGGGGGGTAAATTCTCATGATAGACCTGTCATATTTCATGTCCTAGGATTCGTACAATCATGCTGAGTGTGAATATGCGGTACAGGTTTTACCTGCCCCCACGTGCACCCCAAGACGGGCCGAACTAGAATTCTGCCAGTCTGAGGGTCTGTAAGGATGGGACAGCCCCTGCTCCATCCTCCCGAGGCTGGACTTGTGCCTGTCATAGCCACTCCCCGCAGCGATGGGTGATGAAACTAGTGACAGGCTGAAACGCAAGGGTCCTCCACCTTGAAACACCATCTTGATCACATCTGTGCCAGCTTGAGGATTTGCTGGCATCCACCTGGTCTGAACTCTGAACTTTGAACTGAAACAAAAGGACTTTACCAAGGACTTTATGATTCTTCCCACAAAAGGACATCTTTCCATGAAACTAAGTATTTTCTCTCCCTTTCTTTTATTTTTCATACTGGCTATTAATGTTTCAATAATTGTTGATTTTAATAATTGTCTGTATATATTCATTATTTATATTGCCCGTGAATAAAGACTTTACCAAAGTCATTCACTGTTCCGCTACCCTATTATTCAGCATACGCAGAAACCGAACTCAGACTTCTGAAGAGACGCTACTGTTGTTACTAGCCAGACAGAATAGATTGTGTTTAACCGTTTTTATTTGCAGGACCAGTCAGTCATTCCAGTGGTGGTGGCAGATACCCTGGAATAGTGTGTAAAGTTGTAATTACCGTACCTCACAGGCTCCCTTCTGGTCGGACTGCTGCCCAAATTTCCGTCGTTTCTGCGCAAAGAGCACGCCCACAGCTTGCATGGTCTGTGTGCTGAAACCGATTGAAAGGCAATTTGCGGTCTGACCACTAGGGCTCCTGTGACAGCAGTTACTGGCCCTGATAGTCTTGTTGTTTTTCGGACGTTACATGAGACCCACGGTGGTGCAGTTACTGGCCCTGATGGTCTTGTTGTTTTCGGACGTTACACGGGACCCGCGGCGGTGCAGTTACTGGCCCTTATAGTCTTGTTGTTTTTCGGACGTTACACGGGACCCGCGGTGGTGCAGTTACTGGCCCTGATAGTCTTGTTGTTTTCGGACGCTACACTGGACCCGCGGCGCAGTTACTGGCCCTGATGGTCTTGTTGTTTTCAGTCGTTACACGGGACCCGCGGCGGTGCAGTTACTGGCCCTTATAGTCTTGTTGTTTTTCGGACGTTACACGGGACCCGCGGTGGTGCAGTTACTGGCCCTGATAGTCTTGTTGTTTTCGGACGTTACACTGGACCCGCGGCGCAGTTACTGGCCCTGATGGTCTTGTTGTTTTCAGTCGTTACACGGGACCCGCGGCGGTGCAGTTACTGGCCCTTATAGTCTTGTTGTTTTTCGGACGTTACACGGGACCCGCGGTGGTGCAGTTACTGGCCCTAAAAGTCTTGTTGTTTTCGGACGTTACACGGGACCCGCGGCGCAGTTACTGGCCCTGATGGTCTTGTTGTTTTCGGACGTTACACGGGCCCCGCGGCGTTGCAGTTACTGGCCCTTATAGTCTTGTTGTTTTTCGGACGCTATACGGGACCCGCGGTGGTGCAGTTACTGGCCCTCATAGTTCTTGTTGTTTTTCGGACGTTACACGGGACCCGTGGCGGTGCAGTTACTGGCCCTGATAGTCTTGTTGTGTTTCGGACGTTACACGGGACCCGTGGCGGTGCAGTTACTGGCCCTGATAGTCTTGTTGTTTTCGGACGTTACACGGGACCCGCGGCGATGCAGTTACTGGCCCTGATAGTCTTGTTGTGTTTCGGACATTACACGGGACCCGCGGTGGTGCAGTTACTGGCCCTGATAGTCTTGTTGTGTTTCGGATGTTACACGGGACCCGCGGTGGTGCAGTTACTGGCCATGATAGTCTTGTTGTGTTTCGGATGTTACACGGGACCCGCCGCGGTGCAGTTACTGGCCCTGATAGTCTTGTTGTTTTTCGGACGTTACACGGGACCCGCGGTGGTGCAGTTACTGGCCCTGATACTCTTGTTGTGTTTCGGATGTTACACGGGACCCGCGGTGGTGCAGTTACTGGCCCTGATAGTCTTGTTGTTTTTCGGACGTTACACGGGACCCGCGGCGGTGCAGTTACTGGCCCTGATGGCCTTGTTGTGTTTCGGATGTTACACGGAACCCGCGGCGACACTGATGGGCTTTAAAATCTCTGTTAACAAGTGAGATTCTGGCAGGTCTTCCTGCGCTGGGGCTAAACATCATCTCGCCATCCTGGCCCGCTGACCTGACTACTCAATGATTTATGTGTCCGGGACCTTGTGAGACGCTCGGTGAAGGAAGCGGACTGGCGAAGCACTGATGAATGGATAAACAGAAGCAGAGTGCGAATACGCGGTGGTCTGTCCTGACAGCTCTGAGAGAATCCCCTCATGATAGGTGTCCGCCATCGGCCAGCAACGGGCACTTTCTTCACTGACAGCCTTAAATATGAAGTACTTATTCACACAGTCATTATCGCGGTCGGATTTATAATCTGCATATAACATGCACGTTCATTTATTTTTGTATATTCAATATTTACATCAAGTCCCTCATATCTGGAACTCCATCATCCAGAAATCTCAACTAACCAGCATTCCTGAGTGCAAAATGGAAACTTTGTTTTCGGGGGTTTTGGGCAGGTTTGGAGGCATTTCAAAAACTTACTGCACCTCCAGTTACATCAAGCAGTCTTTCTGCAGCACCTAGTGGGCTTCTGGCATCTTCCGTGCACAAATCAGCGTGTCACCTGTCACCTGACCCACACTGACTTGTGTACATGGAAGATGCCAGAAAGCCGCTAGGTGCTGCAAAAAGGCTGCTGGGCTTCGTTGGAAGTATTTAGAGGGGAGGGGCTGTTTTTTTTTTTTAGCTGTTTTGCTCAAGCAACCGGCAAGCACATGTATCCGGCATCAAGCGATTCACCCCGCTGCCAGAGACTGGAGACTCTGCTGTATATTGGTTTTATACAGCAAGCTGAATGGGACATTTCAAGGATTTGAATCATGTATATATACAGAAGAGCAGCATAAATTCAGCAGATTGCAATAATAAGCCAGAACATAGGCCTGCAAGGAATGCAGAGCCACATAGTCATGTATGTAAAACTTGATCTAGGAATGGAAGGCTTCTCACCACTCAGTAGACACTGTCCCTGTATGCCTTCCAAGGCTACAACTCGAGAGATGAGGTTAGCTGGGACCTCCCATGGAAAAGTCAAATGTGTGGTCTCCCCAGATGATGCACCTCTGTGCATATAGTGAGGGCACTGTGGGAGTTACTCAAAGAGTAGTGACTCGAGTATAAGACGAGACCCCCACTTTTGGCCCACTTTTTTTGGCCCAAACATTAGGCTTATACTCGAGTATATACAGTATATTAAAGCAAAGCTTTTGAGGTTTGGGAAGGTTACAATTATATACTTACCTTGGAAGGGGGGAGTCTCTGGATCCTAAAGAGGCGGCCCCCGTCTTCATATGACAGCCCACTCCAGCTCTGGAAGCCCCAAACTGCGACCTCCCTGCTCTAGTGCCCTAGTACCGCCCCGCTCGGACTGCAGCGGAAATACAGTAGCACAGCTCAGTCCGTTCCGTGCTACTCTGCTGGCAAAGACGGCTCGTCCCTGTGATCTGAGCGGCCCAGCTTTATTCCATGCTGTATGACTGGCAGAATGACGATCTATACATCAGCTCACAGTTACTCCATGAATGATAAATACATGGTAGTCATTATTCTGGTGTTTTGTGCAGGGCTTCTACAGGAAGGGGCTGGTTTTAGTCCAGCTGGAGAAGAAGAAAGAAGCCCTGACGGAGTTCCGGCACTGCCTAGCACTGAATCCACAATTCTCCCAAGCCCAACAGGAAATAGAACAGGTAACCCACCTCTACTTAAAGAGGAACTCCAGTGAAAATAATGTAGTAAAAAAAAGTGCTTCATTTTTTACCATAATTATGTATAAATGATTTAGTCAGTGTTTGCTCATTGTAAAATCTTTCCTCTCCCTGATTTACATTCTGACATTTATTACATGGTGACATTGTTACTGTGGGCAGGTTATGTAGCTGCTCCTAGCTGTTTTGGCTGTTACAGACAGCTGTAAACAGCTAATTCCTGTCTGTGAACATTGTTACATTGTGGCAGTTTGCCCAGAGTACCGCGGTACTCAGAGCTTCTTGTGGGAGGGGTTTCAGCACAAAATCAGTCATACAACGCCCCCTGATGGTCTGTTTGTGAAAAGCATCATATTTCTCATGTAAAAGGGGGTATCAGCTACTGATTGGGATAAAGTTCAATTCTAGGTTGGAGTTTCTCTTTAATGTGCTTCTATCTCTCTTGGAGTGAGCATATGATGCATCACTGCTGAATATGTACTGTAAATCATCTCTTTGTTGTCCCTGAAAGCTAACCACACCTCCAGAACCGCTGGAATGCAATGATGCGTCAGCTTGTTAATATTACAGAGCCACACTAATCCAACATGCATACAGACTGTTTTGGACAAGTTGGTCCTCATCAGTGCATGGCATGGATTAATGTGGCTCTATGGGGCAGGACTTGAAACACACAGTTATAGATTAGCATATTTGGCAGCAATGCCCTATGGGATACCTTAGTTGTTCACTCCAACCTTCTATTTTAAGAAGGCAAAATTCTGTTTTGCTTAGCATTTTTAGTAAGGAAGCTTTTTGGTCCTTTTCAGCCCCTTACACACTCCTACGAGTTCTAGTTCACCTTGAGCTTGCTGGGCAGTCGGGGTGTTTCAAGTCCTACCTCATACAGCCATATTAATCCATGCAGTGATGAAGACCAACTAGTCTGAAACCAATGTTTGCATGTTGTATTAGTGTGGCTCTGTACAAATAACAAGCTGACACATCATTGCATTCCAGCGGTTCTGGAGGTGTGTTTAACTTACAGGGACAACAATTGATGATTTACATATTCAGCAGTGGTGCATTGTGGGAGACCTCATATGCTCACTCCAAACTAAATAATTGCAAATACCTTCTGTTTTAAGAAGGTAATCTTCTGTTTTACATCTCTAAAAAAAAAAAAAAAAAAATCAAAATCAGAAATGGCTTTATTGGCATGACCAAGGTACATACTGACATTTACAGTGGCTTGCAAAAGTATTCGGCCACCTTGAAGTTTTCCACATTTTGTCACATTACTGCCACAAACATGAATCAATTTTATTGGAATTCCACATGAAAGACCAATACAAAGTGGTGTACACGTGAGAAGTGGAACGAAAATCATACATGATTCCAAACATTTTTTACAAATAAATAACTGCAAAGTGGGGTGTGCGTAATTATTCGGCCCCCTTTGATCTGAGTGCAGTCAGCTGCCTATAGACATTGCCTGATGAGTGCTTATGACTAAATAGAGTGCACCTGTGTGTAATCTAATGTCAGTACAAATACAGCTGCTCTGTGACGGCCTCAGAGGTTGTCTAAGAGAATATTGGGAGCAACAACACCGTGAAGTCCAAAGAACACACAAGACAGGTCAGGGATAAAGTTATTGAGAAATTTAAAGCAGGCTTAGGCTACAAAAAGATTTCCAAAGCCTTGAACATCCCACGGAGCACTGTTTAAGCGATCATTCAGAAATGGAAGGAGTATGGCACAACTGTAAACCTACCAAGACAAGGCCGTCCACCTAAACTCACAGGCCGAACAAGGAGAGCACTGATCAGAAATGCAGTCAAGAGGCCCATGGTGACTGTGGATGAGCTGCAGAGATCTACAGCTCAGGTGGGGGAATCTGTCTATAGGACAACTATTAGTCATGCACTGTACAAAGTTGGCCTTTATGGAAGAGTGGCAAGAAGAAAGGCATTGTTAACAGAAAAGCACAAGAAGTCCCGTTTGCAGTTTGCCACAAGCCATGTGGGGGACACAGCAACCATGTGGAAGAAGGTCCTCTGGTCAGATGAGACCAAAATGGAACTTTTGGGCAAAAATGCAAAACGCTATGTGTGGCAGAAAACTAACACTGCACATCACTCTGAACACACCATCCCCACTGTCAAATATGGTGGTGGCAGCATCATGCTCTGGGGGTGCATCTCTTCAGCAGGGACAGGGAAGCTGGTCAGAGTTGATGGAAAGATGGATGGAGTCAAATACAGGGCAATCTTGGAAGAAAACCTCTTGGAGTCTGCAAAAGACTTGAGACTGGGGCGGAGGTTCACCTTCCAGCAGGACAATGACTCTAAACATAAAGCCAGGGCAACAATGGAATGGCTTAAAACAAAACATATCTATGTGTTAAGCTACGTCTACACGTAGCGATCCGGCGGCGATTTGGCTTATCAATCGAGCCGCTGATTGATAAGATCCGCCATGACTGATCTCCCCACCGCCGATTCCCTGCTCGTTCCCCACGAGCGGAAGATAAGCGGCGCCGGCGGGGACGAAAGCGGATCGAATCCGACGCGCGGGCGAGCGGGGACGGGGCAGGTACGCACAGGGATGTGGAACAGGCGATCTGGCGGCTAATCGAGCCGCCGGATCTCTCCATGTAGATGAGGCTTTAGAATGGCCCAGTCAAAGTCCAGATCTAAATCCAATCGAGAATCTGTGGCAAGATCTGAAAACTGCTGTTCACAAACACTGTCCATCTAATCTGACTGAGCTGAAGCTGTTTTGCAAAGAAGAATGGGCAAGGATTTCAGTCTCTAGATGTGCAAAGCTGGTAGAGACATACCCTAAAAGACTGGCAGCTGTAATTGCAGCAAAAGGTGGTTCTACAAAGTATTGACTCAGGGGGCTGAATAATTACGCACACCCCACTTTGCAGTTATTTATTTGTAAAAAAAATTTGGAATCATGTATGATTTTTGATCCACTTGACTTCTCATGTGTACACCACTTTGTGTTGGTCTTTCATGTGGAATTCCAATAAAATTGATGCATGTTTGTGGCAGTAATGTGAAAATGTGCAAAATGTGTAAAACTTCAAGGGGGCAAATACTTTTGCAACCCACTGTATATACAAAACAATCCACAAGGGTTTTTTTAGAGAACAGCATCAGTCTTTTATTCTTCAAAATGTGTCGAAAAAGCTTGATTGCAGTTATATACATAAGATATCCAATCTCAGAAAAAACAAACTGACACGTGTTTCATGGCCAAAGACCGATTCCTCAGAGGCAAACGGGTATATCCAATCAGGATACGCCAAACAGTCCGAATAGTTGGAGACAAGGCAAACCTCAATCTAAGATGCTGCCCAAAGTGTAAATCTCACGCCAAGGGCTGCTGTCCGTGAACAGTGCATACTGGCATTGCCATAGTAAGGAGAAATGGCATATATGGACATTAGCTGGCATTTTTAATGGTGACACTTTTTGCATTTGTTTCTCTCAGCTGATGAAGGATTGTGGCCACCCTGTGCCTTCTGCTCTGGCGGGACTCCTGGACGAGGTGTCCTGCTGCTTGAAGCCGTCCACCGCTGACGCCGCTGTTCTCCGATCGCCCCTCCAGACTCGTGTCGCTGTGCAGGTAATGCAGCGTTTCCTGGGATGTATATGCAGCGGTGCAGCAGGAATGTAACTTTCTTGACCAAAACTACAAAGGACTAAATTTCACAGAAAATTATTATTATATACTATAAGAATTTCACTTACCTGGAGTTTCTGCCAGCGCCCTGCAGCCGACCTGCGCCCTCGCAGTCCTGGACCGATCCTTGGTTCCCCCACCGCGGCTCTCTCTCTCTTTTAAGTCCACCTCCATAGTGCCCTGGCCACGCGTATCCAATAAAGTGCAGCGTGGAACCAGAACATCGGCGAGTGACTGCGCGGACACAGGTCGGCTGCAGGGGGCTGGCAGAAGCCCCAGGTAAGTGAAACTCTTAATTTTTTTACAGTTTACAGTTCTGCTTTATTGTAATGCCAAAATATTTAAAGTTGAATCGCTTTACCATCGTGCTATTTCTGAAAAGTGACTAACCAGAGTCATAACAATGGCAGCAGGAAATTTAAGTGCCTAAGAGCCCGTTTCCTCTAGTGCTGTGGCTGCGAGGCGCGCGGCGGCACTTCCTGGTCTGCGGGAATGCTGACGAATCCCATAAGCCATGGCTATGGGAATCGCAGCCTCCCGCACAGAAACTGATGGCAATGTTGGCCGAATCGCAAAGGTAAGTGATTCGGCCGGCGGCACCATTGTTTCCTATGGCAGAGTTTCCCAGTGTGATTTTCCTGCGGGGGAACTCTGCGGTTTCCGCGCGAATGGAAACGGGCCCTGAATGTCTGCGCGCTCAATACTTTGCATTTTGTGTGTGATGGGGGGAGGGGGGGGTGTTGGGTTCGGGATGGAGTTGGGTCTTTTTAGGTTCCGGTGTCGGGTTTCTGAGGGCTAGACATCAGTGTGGTTGGGTCGGTTAGGGTTAGACATTTAGTGATTTTTGAACAGAGGCGCCGTAGTACAGCAAAAGGAATAAAAAACAAATTAAAAGGAAGGCAGCGGTGGACTTACCTCCCCAGATAGATTCGAACAGTCAATATTTAGTTGAAAAATTCTTTAAATCGAAAACTCCAAACAATGCAATGGGTTTCATGGGTATTCCCCTGCTTCATCAGGCAATAAAACGGAGTACTTACCTCGGATAGGAGAATCCTCCGGATCCTATTGAGGCTTCCCCCGTCCTCCTCGGTCCCACGGGGGTCTCGCTGTGCCCCTCCGAACAGCGGGGATGTAAATATTTACCTTCCCTGCTCCAGCGCAGGCGCAGTATCTGCTCTCCACTCGGAGATAGGCGGGAATAGCCGATCGCTGTCGGGCCGCTCTACTGCGCAGGCACAAGTCTCCTGCAAGTCTCCTGCACTTGCGTAGTAGAGCGGACCCGACAGAGATCGGCTATTTCCGCCTATCTCCGTGCTGAGAGCTGCAACAGCGCCCCCGCTGGAGACAGGAAAGGTAAATATAGCAAGCCTTGTCAGGCTTGTCGAGGGAAGATTCCGGAACACTTCGGGGGAGCCAGCGCTGGACTGCCTGCAGCTACAGGGGAGGGGGAAGCCTCATTGGGATCCTGAAACTTCCCCCTACCAAGGTGAGTACCCCCCCCCCAGGGGAACTTTTTTTTTTGTTACGGGTTCTCTTTAAGAGTCTTAGCCAGCTGTTTATTACTGTCGTGTTTCCACATCTGCAATCATTTCCATTGCTTCTGTCTTGACAAGAAGTTAAGAAATCTCTTCAAGACAGCAATACATTTTTTTTTTGTTTTTTTTCAACAGTGTGGAAGTGCTAAAAAAAACTAACAGGATTCATGCAAGTCAGGAAGGGCCTCTGAGATCCCAGAGAGAGAGATAGATGTGGAGATGTCTTCAGTGGTGACACAGACAGCAATAGAACACAAACGTCTTTAATGCGGACCTGAACTCTTGCACAGGAAGGAAGGGAAATATAGAGAAATGCCCCCTGTATGTCTTTAGAGAGTTTAGCTTGTCTAATTCCCCCTCATCTCTGACTAATCACTACTGTAATTTGTGTCAGCTGGCTGCCTCGACAGAGCAGCTAATTTGTAAACACAGGGTGTTAACTCTGTCTGCTTCCATGAAAGCAGGAAGTAGACACACTGCAGATTTATTGCAGGATTTGTATCCGCTGTAACAAAGAAATGTTTTTCTTTAAAAGTTATTATGCCGTCGCTTATCTTTTAGAACAGAGAGGAAGTTCTGAGTTTACTGCGTTCTATATTATAGGGTATGGAAGACACAACAAATCTCCTGGGTCTGGGCTCATTAAATGCAGGGCTGCAAAATTCACCAGTTTATGAATATTTTGTAATGTAGTAGTAGATATACAATCAATATATTTTTTATGCCATTATATAGTTTATGAAGCTTCTATTAATTATATGTAAGTTGTCACGTTTTCTTCCCCTGCAGGGTGGTGAGAATGAGGAGACGCCTGCCGCAGTGCCCCCTAGTGGCGGAACACGAAAGTCCATGCCTTCACATCAAGAGCAAAGAAAACGAAAGGAGCTGGATGGAGCCGCCTCCCAGGATAGGCACAGACTAAGTAAGCAATTAAAATTAACAGGTCAGTAGTTAGTAACCAAGGCACGGTGACACACATGTTTCCCAGCTTAACATTGTGTTATAAGCAAAACAGACAAATGATACGCGCTCAAGGATGCACCTGAATTGTAAGCCATCAGCGGCAATGCAGAGCCCCCTAGGGCTGAATACATGCCTCTAATGCAAAACAGATGCAAAATTATGTGCTAACTCTAATCTAAAAATTTTAGAGTGAATTTAAAACAGTGAAGGCAGCTAGCCACTAGTATACTTACATTTAATTTTGCACAGTGGGAGACATGGCAGCGCTTTCAAACAACCTCATACCTGAATGGTTTAACTGCAATGGTGAGCAGAGCTCCAGAAACTGGACTAAATTACACACCCAGCATACACTTTGCCTGCAGTGTATGCTGGGTGTGTAATTTAGTCCAGTTTCTGGAGCTCTGCTCACCATTGCAGTTAAACCATTCAGGTATGCGGTTGTTTGAAAGCGCTGCCATGTCTCCCACTGTGTAACATTGTGTTATGCTTGCATTTAATCATGTTTAAAATGTAGCCTCCTAAAGTGAAGCAAAATTACCTGTATATAATTATATAGCAGTGACATCTTCTGCAGCACTTTACAGAGCACATAGTCATGTCACTGACTGTCCTCAGAGGAGCTCACACTCTAATCCTACCATAGTCATAGTCTGATGTCTTACCATATTATTATTATTATGTATTTATATAGCACTGACATCTTCTGCAGCACATTACACAGTACATAGTCATGTCACTGACTGTCCTCAGAGGAGCTCACACTCTAATCCTACCATAGTCATACTGTAATGTCCTACCATATTATTATTATGTATTTATATAGCACTGACATCTCCTGCAGCACATTACAGAGTACATAGTCATGTCACTGACTGTCCTCAGTGGAGCTCACAATCTAATCCTACCATAGTCATAGTGTAATGTCCTACCATATTATTATTATGTATTTATACAGCACTGACATCTTCTGCAGCACTTTACAGAGTACATAGTCATGTCACTGACTGTCCTCAGAGGAGCTCACACTCTAATCCTACCATAGTCATAGTCTAATGTCCTACCATATTATTATGTATTTATATAGCAGTGACATCTTCTGCAGCACTGTACAGAGTACATAGTCATGTCACTGACTGCCCTCAGAGGAGCTCACAATCTAATCCTACCATAATCATAGTGTAATGTCCTACCATATTATTATTATGTATTTATATATCACTGACATCTTCTGCAGCACATTACAGAGTACATAGTCATGTCACTCACCGACTGTCCTCAGAGGAGCTCACAATCTAATCCTACCATAGTCATAGTGTAATGTCCTACCATGTTATTATTATGTATGTATATAGCACTGACCTCTCCTGCAGCACATTACAGAGTACATAGTCATGTCACTGACTGTCCTCAGAGGAGCTCACACTCTAATCCTCCCATAGTCATAGTCTAATGTCCTACCATATTATTATTATGTATTTATATAGCCCTGACATCTCCTGCAGCACATTACAGAGTACATAGTCATGTCACTGACTGTCCTCAGAGGAGTTCACAAACTAATCCTACCATAGTCATAGCCTAATGTCCTACCATATTATTATTATTATGTATTTATATAGCACTGACATCTTCTGTAGCACTTTACAGAGTACACAGTCATGTCACTGACTGTCCTCAGAGGAGCTCACAATCTAATCCTACCATAGTCATAGCCTAATGTCCTACCATATTATTATTATGTATTTATATAGCACTGACATCTTCTGCAGCACATTACAGAGTACATAGTCATGTCACTGACTGTCCTCAGAGGAGCTCACAATCTAATCCTACCATAGTCCTAGTCATATGTCCTACCATATTATTATTATGTATTTATATAGCACTGACATCTCCTGCAGCACATTACAGAGTACATAGTCATGTCACTGACTGTCCTCAGAGGAACTTACACTCTAATCCTACCATAGTCCTAGTCTAATGTCCTACCATATTATTATTATGTATTTATATAGCAGTGACATCTTCTGCAGCACATTACAGAGTACATAGTCATGTCACTGACTGTCCTCAGAGGAGTTCACACTCTAATCCTACCATAGTCATAGTGTAATGTCCTACCATATTATTATTATGTATTTACATAGCACTGACATCTTCTGCAGCACATTACAGAGTACATAGTCATGTCACTGACTGTCCTCAGAGGAGCTCACACTCTAATCCTACTATAGTCTAATGTCCTACCATATTATTATGTATTTATATAGCACTGACATCTCTTGCAGCACATTACAGAGTACATAGTCATGTCACTGACTGTCCTCAGAGGAGCTCACACTCTAATCCTACTATAGTCTAATGTCCTACCATATTATTATTATGTATTTATATAGCACTGACATCTCCTGCAGCACATTACAGAGTACATAGTCATGTCACTGACTGTCCTACCATATCCAATCTCACCATAATAATGCCATTCTTGGGGAGTTAATGCCCCAACAGATGCTCAGTAAGTGTCGGCTAATGGGGATTGGGATCCGATCCCTTGGAGAACATTGCAGGGCCGAGGATGTGCAGATGCGTTGCTAGCCTGCTGGCAAGCAATGTGTTGTGTTCTATGCAAGGGGGGGGGGGGGGGGGGGGTGGAGAGTGATGTTACACGGCAGGCGGGTTAAGTGGGGAAAACAATGTTATCTGCCGTCGCTCAGCCAAATGATCAGCCAGGTCGGATCGCTGGCCAAGCGGTCATTGTGACAATAGGAGCTTCCATACACATGCTGAATTCTCGGGAGGGGCAACCGTTATCGGTCATATAACGCCATGGAAACGGTTTCTCAGGGTTCTCCGTAAACGTAAGAAAAGCCACTGTATTCAGTCTGTGGATGTGGCGTCCCTCTGCCTGTTCCTGCTTTTTTGCATGGCCAGCACAGCAGAAGTTGGAGGGGCTGTGGCCAGCATGGGGGGATGCGGGAAGGGGTGTGTTCAGCTCTGCACGAGTAGGAGTGGGTGTGGCCAGCATGGGTAGAGTGGGAAGGGGTGTGGTCAGCACTGCATGAGTAGGGATGGGTGTGGCCAGCATGGGAAAAGTGGGATGGGGTGTGGCCAGCAATGCATGAGTCGTTTTGGGTGTGGCCAGCGTGGGAAGGGGTGTGGTCAGCACGGCATGGGTAGGAGTGGGTGTGGCCAGGGCATGAAGAGTTGTTGCTAGGCTTCCAAACCGGGAAATCCAGCCAAGCCCCCGAGACTTTCTACAGCCTCATTACTTAGAGGAAATGTATGATTCGGTAGTAAGAGCAGAAGCAGGCTGCCCATCCGCTCCCAGGCAGTGCATTCGCTTACGCTAGCTTTCTAGCATCAGGTTAGACATTCTTGCTTGCAGCAGTAAAGTGATATACTACACAGCCTTATTGCAAGACCCAATGTACTGTAACTCAATCCAGGGACCCTGAGCAGCAGTAAAAACTAAAATCTAGACTTACCTGGGGCTTCCTCCAGCCCCCCAGAGCCTGTGAGGTCCCTCAGCATCCTCTCGGTCCCCTCCGTGGTCCTGCTGGTGGCTCCGTAAACCTGGAAACTTCGGCTGAAGTGAAGCACTTGAGGCCTGCCCAGCGTGTCATCGTGCCCGTTGCCTGTATGGGTCCTGCGCTGGAGCGGTTCAGTCTATTGAGTACCACGCATGCGCTGGACACTTACGGCAATGGCTACGTGATTGTGCCGGGTGCATGCGCAGGCCGCAAATGTACAACTTGCGCCAACAGAACCAAGGAGGGGACCCAGAGGACACCAAGGGACCTGGTGGTGGTGGGGGGGGGGGGGCTAGTTGAAGCCCTCCAGATAAGTCCATATTTGCTTCTTACATCTCTGCTCAGGGTGCCTATAAAGGTTTTTTTTAACCTTTTCTTTTTTTTTTTAAGAAAAAAAAAAGTGTTACTTACTTGCCTGCAGACGTCCTGTCCCTCGCTGCGGCTCACATTCCGTATTTTTGTCTTAGGAGTCGGCCGCCACTGCACCTGCACAGGACGCTCCCAGTGGGAGTGTGGACCTGCGCGGCCACGGCAGCACAGTGGCTGGTCGACTCCTTAGTTGAAAATACGGAAAGTGAGCCGTGGCAGGGGACTGGAGGAACCTTGAGGATCAGCGTGGGATAGGACACCTGCAGGGGGCCAGTAGAAGCCACTGGTAAGGGAAACTTTTTTTTTTTTTCTCTAAGTAAGGTTAAAGAACCCCTTTAAGCTGTGTGAACACACGCTAGATCATCTTATCTTAGATCATTTTTGTGATTATTTTGGGTAAAAATCTTGCATTAGCAGAGGTGTCCCCCCCCCCCCCCCCCCCCCCCCAATATCATCAGTCTCCACTCCATCGATCCGTACTATCACTCAGCCTGTCCCTGTTGTGATTTCTGCTGCAGATGCAATGGGAGGTCATCTGCCTGTCCTCTCCCCTTCACTCTCCTTAGAACATATTGGGGTGCCTGCCAGCTTCACATCTGCACTGTGATCACAGAAGATCATTTGAGGTGATGTTTATCCCCAGAGTGTTCTCAGCTTAGGCAAGAGGAGCTTGTGAAATGTTCTGTTCCTCGAGAAAAACAAGAGGCATAAATAAGAAGAAAGAAAGAAAAAAAACCCTGATTGTAATTACACTTAGCAGGCATAAAATTAAAAGCAAACACTTTGGAAGAGAGAGAGAAGGCAAACAGAATCGTAATAACAAGGTCAAGCAAGGTGAGAGATGGCAGAGCGGGGAGCGGGCTGGTGGAATACGCACTGCAGACATGCTGGGCCCCTGCAAAACTTTGGATGGGGCCCCCTCACCCCCCCCCCCCCCCCCCACACACACACACACACACGCTTTCTGCACTGAGAACCAATGTTATTCAGTCGGCTAGTGCACACTGGTATGTGTTGTCCTGTGCAGAAAATGCCTGCAATGCTTCACTGCTGTCTGTTTTTATCAGTTATTTATTTATTGTATTTATAAAGGGCCAACATATTACGCAGCGCTGGTTACATTAGCTTCTGTGATATAATGTGCATGTTTCACACATACAGACACACATGGGGCTTGATTCACTATGCGGGCGTGTATAAAAAAAGGGCGCCTGGAAAAAAGGGCGCGGGATATAGCCGAAATTGTAAGTTTTAATGCAAAACCATATTTTTCGTTTAAGAGGTTGTAAACGAAAATTTAGTGGTAAATAGGTTAAATAAACGGAAATGAAATGGCAAAATACCGTCTATAACAACAAACGATTTCTGAAAAAAAAGTCAAATTGCGTCTATAACAAAAACAAATATTTACACTTGTATTAAGCACAGGGCCGGATTTCTGGGAAGGTCGCAGAGGCCATGGCCTAGGGCGATAAAAATTAGCAGGGCGCAGGATTCAGAGTGATAAGAGGTCACATGTCAAAGTAAATCGCCTCTCCTGCTTTGCTCTGGTCTGCCTGAATTCCAGAGATCCCTGCATCTCTCTTACTTGTGCAAAGTGTGTGTTATGGCAGTCAGCATCTGCTGTCACCTGTATGATGAGAGGGGACAAACAATCTGCTGTGAGAAGAAAAATATATGGGCTCAAGTAGCAGAACTCTTGAGTTCCGATTAGTTTTTTTCATGCAGCACGCATTCACGGGCAGGAATCAGCAGCTCTCCCCCCTCCCTGACTGATGTTAGTTTATTACTAGTAGGTCAGTGCTGTTAAAGACCTCAGATCTGTTAAATGTATGGCTTTTTTTTCTCCTAGAGAATGACAACAACATTCTTTGTGCTACAGTTTAACTCTTTCCTGATTTTTTTTTTTTTTGCCAGCAAAGTACTGTGTTGACCATCCGTGAAAGCAGGATGTTTTGAAACAGAATGACAACTGCGTTACATTTATTTATATTTACAAAACAATCAATGCATCTCCTGCTGACTGTATCTATAGCTGTGTGCCTAACATCTTGTATACAGGAACAAAGTCTGAAGACGACTCTCACTGTTTTTCTTTTGGTTAGCCAATAAAAAGTGTTGTTCTGTTACAAAACTTCCTGCTGACTGATTTTAAGATCTGTCTTAAGTGCTAAATTGTCACTGTGTAAAGTACACCTGAGCTTATGCTAGGTACACACAATGCAATTTTCTGACAGATTTACTGTCAGATCGACTATTTCCAACATGTCCGATCTGCTTTCCAATCAATTTTCTGAATGATTTTTCAGAGAAGTGAACAGCAAATTGATCGAAAACTTTAAATTAGATCAGGCATGATGGAAATAATCGACCTGACAGTAAATCTGTCAGAAAATTGCATCCTTTGGAAGGGCTTGTCAGCCCGAAACAGCGTCTGTCACTGTTATGCTTTGATTCATTAACCAGCTGAGCGGTCTGGACGAGCTCAGCTCGTCCAACACCGCCAGCGGCTGCCGCTCAGGCCCTGCTGGGCCGATTTTGATGAAATAAAAAGCAGCACACGCAGCCGGCACTTTGCCAGCCGCGTGTGCTGCCTGATCGCCGCCGCTCTGCGGCGATTCGCCGCGAGCAGCGGCGAAAGAGGGCCCCCCTAGCCGCCTGAGCCCTGCGCAGCCGGAACAAAAAGTTCCGGCCAGCGCTAAGGGCTGGATCGGAGGCGACTGACGTCAGGACGTCGGCTGACGTCGATGACGTCACTCCGCTCGTCGCTATGGCGACGATATAAGCAAAACAAGGAAGGCCGCTCATTGCGGCCTTCCTTGTTTATTCTGGGCGCCGGAGGCGATCGGAAGATCGCCTCCGGAGCGCCCTCTAGTGGGCTTTCATGCAGCCAACTTTCAGTTGGCTGCATGAAATAGTTTTTTTTTTATTTAAAAAAAACCCTCCCGCAGCCACCCTGGCGATTTAATCAGAACGCCAGGGTGGTTAAAGAGCTTTATTTACTATTGGTGGTGCTGACCCATTCATCCTTTGACTGCACTGGTCCCAAGAGACACTGGGACGGGGTCGTGGCACACCTCTTGTTGCTGGAGTGCTCCTCACCTCACTATACTTTGTACCTTTTAACCTCCCTGGCGTTCTATTGAGATCGCCAGGGAGGCTGCGGGAGGGTTTTTTTTTAATAAAAAAAAAACTATTTCATGCAGCCAACTGAAAGTTGGCTGCATGAAAGCCCACTAGAGGGCGCTCCGGAGGCGTTCTTCCGATCGCCTCCGGCGCCCAGAATAAACAAGGAAGGCCGCAATGAGCGGCCTTCCTTGTTTTGCTTAGATCGTCGCCATAGCGACGAGCGGAGTGACGTCATGGACGTCAGCCGACGTCCTGACGTCAGCCGCCTCCGATCCAGCCCTTAGCGCTGGCCGGAACTTTTTGTTCCGGCTGCGCAGGGCTCAGGCGGCTGGGGGGACCCTCTTTCGTCGCTGCTCGCGGCGAATCGCCGCAGAGCGGCGGCGATCAGGCAGCACACGCGGCTGGCAAAGTGCCGGCTGCGTGTGCTGCACTTTATTTGATGAAAATCGGCCCAGCAGGGCCTGAGCGGCAGCCTCCGGCGGTGATGGACGAGCTGAGCTCGTCCATACCGCCCAGGTGGTTAAACAAGTGGCAGCAAATAAAAAAGTACATAAATAAAAAGACAGAACCCAGGGCCGGGCCGAGGCATAGGCTGGAGAGGCTCCAGCCTCAGGGCGCAGTGTAGGAGGGGGCTCACAATTCATTCAGCTGTCATTCCTAATTGTGTATGAAGCAGAAAGAAGTAAGAAAAGGGGATACATGGCAGTGACTGCAAGCCAGATAACTAGATATTAAGGTGTTGGGGAGGTTGTGGGCCCTGTGGCCCTCTTAGTCTAATAGCAATCAGTGTGTGACGCCTGGGGTGGGAGGGATGGAGGGGCCACTTAGTCTAATAGCAATCAGTGTGTGACGGCTGGGGTGGCAGGGATGGGGAGGCGCCTCTTAGTGTAATAGCAATCAGTGTGTGACGGCTGGGGTGGGAGGGATGGAGGGGGACACCTCTTAGTGTAATAGCAATCAGTGTGTGACGGCTGGGGTGGGAGGGATGGGGGAGGGGCCTCTTAGTGTAATAGCAATCAGTGTGTGACGGCTGGGGTGGGAGGGATGGAGGGGCCTCTTAGTGTAATAGCAATCAGTGTGTGACGGCTGGGGTGGGAGGGATGGAGGAGGGGCCTCTTAGTGTAATAGCAATCAGTGTGTGACGGCTGGGGTGGGAGAGATGGGGGAGGGGCCTCTTAGTGTAATAGCAATCAGTGTGTGACGGCTGGGGTGGGAGGGATGGGGAGGGGCCTCTTAGTGTAATAGCAATCAGTGTGTGACGGCTGGGGTGGGAGGGACGGGGGGGCCTCTTAGTGTAATAGCAATCAGTGTGTGACGGCTGGGGTGGGAGGGATGGAGAGGCCTCTTAGTGTAATAGCAATCAGTGTGTGACGGCTGGGGTGGGAGGGATGGGGGAGGAGCCTCTTAGTGTAATAGCAATCAGTGTGTGACGGCTGGGGTGGGAGGGATGGAGAGGCCTCTTAGTGTAATAGCAATCAGTGTGTGACGGCTGGGGTGAGAGGGATGAGGGAGGGGCCTCTTAGTGTAATAGCAATCAGTGTGTGACGGCTGGGGTGGGAGGGATGGGAGGGGCCTCTTAGTGTAATAGCAATCAGTGTGTGACGGCTGGGGTGGGAGGGATGGGAGGGGCCTCTTAGTGTAATAGCAATCAGTGTGTGACGGCTGGGGTGGGAGGGATGGGGGAGGGGCCTCTTAGTGTAATAGCAATCAGTGTGTGACGGCTGGGGGCGGGAGGGATGGAGGGGCCTCTTAGTGTAATAGCAATCTGTGTGTGATGGCTGGGGTGGGAGGGATGGGGAGGGGCCTCTTAGTGTAATAGCAATCAGTGTGTGACGGCTGGCGTGGGAGGGATGGAGGGGCCTCTTAGTGTAATAGCAATCAGTGTGTGACGGCTGGGGTGGGAGGGATGGAGGGGCCTCTTAGTGTAATAGCAATCAGTGTGTGACGGCTGGGGTGGGAGGGATGGAGGAGGGGCCTCTTAGTGTAATAGCAATCAGTGTGTGACGACTGGGGTGGGAGGGATGGGGAGGGGCCTCTTAGTGTAATAGCAATCAGTGTGTGACGGCTGGGGGCGGGAGGGATGGAGGGGCGCACTTTGGTGTCTCAGCCTTGGGTGCTGGAGGACCTTGTCCCTGCTCTGACAGAACCCCTGTATAACTGGATGAACTAAGTGTTAACAACTGCCTCTGAGTTGAAGGGTTTGGGGGGTTTTTATTTTAGAGTAACCGAAGTGACATGTGACATGATGAGACAGACATGGGTATGTACAGTGCCAAGCACACTAATAACTAGGCTGTGTTCCTTTTTTTTCTTTCTCTGCCTGAGAGAGTTAATCAGGTATGTAAGTGGCAGTTCCTGTCCGGGTCGGACTGGGTCAGATTATAGCATAACTCTCACTGATTATTAATTACAGCCATAAAACACTTTCCTGTCAATAAATGGCTTATGAGAACAGGAAAGAGATAAAAAGGGTCAATAGTTCATAGATTTGAGCTCTAGTGTACTTCAATGAAGGTGTCATTGAGCAGAGACAACGAAACAGTAAAAACTTAAGCGGAACTGAAGTTTTAAAACAAACCGTTTCACTTACCTGGGGCTTCCTCAAGCCCCCAGCAGCGGTCTTGTCCCGCGCCGGTCCTCCACGAGTCTCCGTTCTCCCGCCGCCAGCTACTTTCAGTTTTGCCGCCGGGCCACTGCGCCTGCGCGGCTCTGGTCAAGCGTATCCTTCTTCACGTTCCAGTCTGCAATATCGCTATTGCAGACGGCAACACGTAAAAAGGATACGCTTGGCAGAGCTGCGCAGGCCTCGACTTATAAGTCGAGGAACGAAACAGAGCAGCAGCAGGAGAACGGTGGATCGTGGAGGACCGGCGCGGGGCAGAGCGGCTGCAGGGGGCCAGCAGGAGCCCCAAGTAAGTGAAACAGTTTGTTTTAAAACTTACTTCAGTTCCGCTTTAAAAACTAGATTAAAATATAAAACAAAACTGCAGGGCATCTAAAAACAGTCATTTTTAGAAGGAGGAGGAGGATAGATACAGTTGTTTTTCTCATCAGTGTATTTTCACCTCGGATGTCCTTTTAAAGGACACCCAAGGCGAAAATAAACTAATGAAATAAACAATTGTATTTATCTTCCTTCTCCTTAAAATCACTTTTCAAGATATTCCACAGTTTTATTTTATATTAAATCCACTTTTTAAGTTTTAACTGTTTTATTGTTTTTGCTCAATGACACATTCATTGAAGTATGCCAGAGCTAAAATCTTTGAACTATTGACCCTTTTTATCTCTTTCCTGCTCTCAAAAGCCATTTTCTGCTAGGAAAGTGTTTTATAGTTGGAATTTCTTATTAGTGAGGGTCACACTGCAGTCACTTCCTGTCTGAGTCAGGATTGAGTCAGCCACTTACATACCTGATATTTAACTCTTTCAGGCAGAGAAAGAAAACAAGGAACACAGCCTAGTTATTTGTGTGCTAGGCACTGTACATACCCATGTCTATCTCATCATGTCACATGTCACTTCGGGTATCCTTTAACCACTTCCCGACCGCCTAACGCACAGAGGCGGCCAAAAAGTGGAGCCCACAAGGACCAGCTCATGCCCAAAGGCGGCGGTCCTTGTAGGGGCATGGGCGGCGCGATCGCGTCATTTGTGACGTGATCGGCCGCCGGGGACTGGCTCCGCCGGCGAGTTACTAGCACCCGGATCGCCGCATACAAAGTGTATAATACACTTTGTAATGTATATAAAGTCTATTATACAGGCTGCCTCCTGCCTTGGTGGTCCCAGTGTCCGAGGGACCACCAGGGCAGGCTGCAGCCACCCTAGTCTGCACCCAAGCACACTGATTTCCACCCCCCAGACCACTGTTTGCACCCAATCACCCCCCTAATCACCCATCAATAACTCCCTCTCACTATCTGTCAACGCTATTTTTTTTTTATTCCCTAAACTGCCCCCTGCTCCCTCCTGATCACCCCCCACCCCTCAGATTCTCTCCAAACCACCCCCCCCCAGACACTTCCCCCCCCCCCCCTCCCCACCCCCTGTGTACTGTATGCATCTATCCCCCTGATCACCTGTCAATCACCTGTCAATCACCCATCAATCACCGCCTATCACTGCCACCCATCAATCAACCTCTAACCTGCCCCTTGTGGGCAATCTGATCACCCACCCACACCAATAGATCGCCCGCAGATCCGACGTCAGATCACCTCCCAAGTGCATTGTTTACATCTGTTCTCTACCCTAAACACCCACTAATTACCCATCAATCACCCATCAATCACCCCCTATCACCACCTGTCACTGTTACCCATCAGATCAGACCCTAATCTGCCCCTTGCGGGCACCCAATCACCCGCCTACACGCTCAGATTGCCCTCAGACCCCCCCCCCCCCCCCCCCCTTATCAATTCGCCAGTGCAATATTTACATCTGTTCTTCCCTGTAATAACCCACTGATCACCTGTCAATCACCCATCAATCACCCCCTGTCACAGCCACCCATCAATCAGCCCCTAATCTGACCCCGGGCAATCTGATCACCCACCCACACCATTAGATCACCCGCAGATCCGACGTCCGATCACCTCCCAAGTGCAGTGTTTACATCTGTTCTCTACCCTAAACACCCACTAATTACCCATCAATCACCCCCTGTCACTGCTACCTATCAGATTAGACCCCTATCTGCCCCTAGGGCACTTAATCACCCGCCCACACCCTCAGGATGCCCTCAGACCCCAGCCCTGATCACCTCGCCAGTGCATTGCTTGCATCTATTCCCCCCCCGTTATCACACCGTGAGACACCCATCAATCACCTCCTGTCACCCCCTAGCACACCTACCCATCAGATCAGGCCCTAATTTGCCCCGTGTGAGCTCCTGATCACTCGGCCAAACCCTCAGACCCCCTTCCGATCACCTCCCCAGTGCATTGATTGCATCTATTTTCACCTCTAACCACCCCCTGAGACACCCATCAATCACCTCCTGTCACCCCCCCCTAGCACTCCTATCCATCAGATCAGGCCCTATACAACCTGTCATCTAAAAGGCCACCCTGCTTATGACCGGTTCCACAAAATTCACCCCCTCATAGACCACCTGTCATCAAAATTTGCAGATGCTTATACCCCTGAACAGTCATTTTGAGACATTTGGTTTCCAGACTACTCACGGTTTTGGGCCCGTAAAATGCCAGGGCGGTATAGGAATCCCACAAGTGACCCCATTTTAGAAAAAAAGACACCCCAAGGTATTCTGTTAGGTGTATGACAAGTTCATAGAAGATTTTATTTTTTGTCAAAAGTTGGTGAAAAAAAAAAACAATAAAAATCAATTTCCGCTAACTGTTGACAAAAAATAAAATCATCTATGAACTCGCCATACACCTAACGGAATACCTTGGGGTGTCTTCTTTCTAAAATGGGGTCACTTGTGGGGTTCCTATACTGCCCTGGCATTTTAGGGGCCCTAAACCGTGAGGAGTAGTCTAGAAAACGAATGCCTCAAAATGACCTGTGAATAGGACGTTGGGCCCCTTAGCGCACCTAGGCTGCAAAAAAGTGTCACATGTGGAACCGCCGTACTCAGGAAAAGTAGTATAATGTGTTTTGGGGTGTATTTTTACACATACCCATGCTGGGTGGGAGAAATCTCTCTGTAAATGGACAATTGTGTGTAAAAAAAAAAAATCAAACAATTGTCATTTACAGAGATATTTCTCCCACCCAGCATGGGTATGTGTAAAAATACACCCCAAAACACATTATAATACTTCTCCTGAGTACGGCGGTACCACATGTGTGGCACTTTTTTACACCCTAAGTACGCTAAGGGGCCCAAAGTCCAATGAGTACCTTTAGGATTTCACAGGTCATTTTGCGACATTTGGTTTCAAGACTACTCCTCGCGGTTTAGGGCCCCTAAAATGCCAGGGCAGTATAGGAACCCCACAAATGACCCCATTCTAGAAAGAAGACACCCAAAGGTATTCCGTTAGTAGTATGGTGAGTTCATAGAAGATTTTATTTTTTGTCACAAATTAGCGGAAAATGACACTTTGTGAAAAAAAAAATTAAAATCAATTTCCGCTAACTTGCGACAAAAAATAAAATCTTCTATGAACTCGCCATACTCCTAACGGAATACCTTGGGGTGTCTTCTTTCTAAAATGGGGTCATTAGTGGGGTTCCTATACTGCCCTGGCATTTTAGGGGCCCTAAACCGTGAGGAGTAGTCTTGAAACCAAATGTCGCAAAATGACCTGTGAAATCCTAAAGGTACTCATTGGACTTTGGGCCCCTTAACGCAGTTAGGGTGCAAAAAATTGCCACACATGTGGTATTGCCGTACTCAGGAGAAGTAGTATAATGTGTTTTGGGGTGTATTTTTCCACATACCCATGCTGAGTGGGAGAAATATCTCTGTAAATGGACAATTGTGTGTAAAAAAAAAAAAATCAAACAATTGTCATTTACAGAGATATTTCTCCCACCCAGCATGGGTATGTGTAAAAATACTCCCCAAAACACATTATACTACTTCTCCTGAGTACGGCAATACCACATGTGTGGCACTTTTTTGCAGCCTAACTGCGCTAAGGGGCCCAAAGTCCAATTAGCACCTTTAGGCTTTACAGGGGTGCTTACAATTTAGCACCCCCCAAAATGTCAGGACAGTAAACACACCCCACAAATGACCCCATTTTGGAAAGTAGACACTTCAAGGTATTCAGAGAGGAGCATGGTGAGTCCGTGGCAGATTTCATTATTTTTTGTCGCAAGTTAGAAGAAATGGAAACTTTTTTTTTTTTTGTCACAAAGTGTCATTTTCCGCTTACTTGTGACAAAAAATAATATCTTCTATGAACTCACTATGCCTCTCAGTGAATACTTTGGGATGTCTTCTTTCCAAAATGGGGTCATTTGGGGGGTATTTATACTATCCTGGAATTCTAGCCCCTCATGAAACATGTCAGGTGGTCAGAAAAGTCAGAGATGCTGGAAAATGGGAAAATTCACTTTTTGCACCATAGTTTGTAAACGCTATAACTTTTACCCAAACCAATCAATATAGGCTGAATGGTTTTTTTTTTTTAATCAAAAATATGTTTGTCCACATTTTTCGTGCTGCATGTATACAGAAATGTTACTTTATTTGAAAAATACCAGCACAGAAAGTTAAAAAAATCCTTTTTTTTGACAAAATTCATGTCTTTTTTGATGAATATAATAAAAAGTAAAACTCGCAGCAGCAATCAAATAGCACCAAAAGAAAGCTTTATTAGTAACAAGAAAAGGAGCCAAAATTCATTTAGGTGGTAGGTTGTATGAGCGAGCAATAAACCGTTAAAGCTGCAGTGGTCTGAATGGAAAAAAAGTGCCTCGTCCTTAAGGGGGGTAAAGCCCACGGTCCTTAAGTGGTTAAGCCAACATAAGTGAGAAAAAAACTCTCAAAAACTGTCCCCATACTGTGTGGTATTAATAAATACTTTCATGTAATATGCTAGTGCTGGCGCTGTACTCCGTGCACTGACAGTTTTTAGCACGGACATGGACAATGCGCTATAAAGCGAACATCTCATACTAGTGACTCAGCAGCACTTGACCTCCTCTTGGCGTCCTCCCCGCCTACTCCTAGCTTTATTTCACCACATTTGATTCTGACTATAAAAAGCACATGACTCACTTCCATCTGCCAATTAAATCCCAGATCCTGAAAGCCACATTCCGTGACCGCGGGCTTCCCTTGTGAGGGTTCTCTGAAGCAGTGGATAGCGTTGCTTGCCTGTGGCTTCTCCATCCAGGGGTAGTTTGGTCAAACTGGTCCAAATGTTTGGAAGTCAAAAGGTATTAAACCCCAACCCCATTGAAATCGTCTGGATTATTTTAGCTCCCAGAGGGCAAAGACAACAGCCAAATTCACCAAAAATGGCAAGGGAAGCCTACCAAATGGCTGGGAAATACTGTATATTGCAATTTTTCTACCGATCTTCCCGGTGGCGTCTTCTACACTAATACGTCTTCTAGCGGCGTCCATGCATCTATGTATGGCATGTCATGTGACCTACATAAGATCACGGGAAATGCCGGAACTTGTACACAGACGATGCCGGAAAGTGTAGAAGGCGGCGCCCGGAGGATCGATAAGCAGTTTCTGCTGGCAAGCTGCGAGCAAACGTATTCACAAGTTCACACGTACGCAGTTTCCACCTGTGCCTGATATTGGGGTCTTTGCTGCGTTATCTAACACCTGTACACCTACAAGAAGTACGGTAAATTTGTTTTTGGCTCCGCCTACGTTTTGTAACCTTGACACACAGTCACTCAATGACCAAGTTTGTGAGCTTTCAGGTTCCTGGAATC
The DNA here is from genome assembly GCF_040937935.1 of Hyperolius riggenbachi. Taxonomy (NCBI): domain Eukaryota; kingdom Metazoa; phylum Chordata; class Amphibia; order Anura; family Hyperoliidae; genus Hyperolius; species Hyperolius riggenbachi. The sequence continues at coordinate 511,896,476 of NC_090648.1, read as the reverse complement.
AAAAATGTGTGAATGGAAGCAGGTTATCCACCAAGGAAATCTGATTGGCTGTTTGTGGCCCCGCCCCTTTAGTGAATTTGAACCCCAGTCACCCAATGACCGACTGTAGCAAGTTTAAAGCCTCTGCCATTAACAGTGTAAGAATGGCAGCAGTTTAAATATTCCCCTTGAAAATCAACAGGTGAATTTTAA